>NW_028126001.1:392500-459393 GCF_965194825.1 Balaenoptera physalus
GCCTAACCCTAAGCCTAACCCTAACCCTAGGCTACCCTTGACTGCTTCTGAATCCAATAGATTTCCTAAGCACTAGTGTTTTAAGGAACAGCTTAAAAAGAGAATCCTAATGTGATTTCTTTATAATGGGTGTGTTCCTTATCTTATCTTAGTGCCTAAACTTTTCTCCATGGATGGACCCCCAAATAATATTCCTTTACGTGCTAAGGGGTATCTAGAGAGTGGGATAGGTTTAATAACTAACCTAACCGTAACGCGTACCCTAACCCTAACCACTACCCTAACCCTAACACGTACCCTAATCCTAACCCGTACCCTAAACCGAGCCCTAACCCTAACACTAACCCTAACCCTAACCCTAACCCTAAACCTAACCCTAACCCTAACCCTAACCCTAACCCTAACCCTAACCCTAACCCTAAGACGTACCCTAAGCCTAACCCTAAGCCTAACCCTAACCCTAGGCTACCCTTGACTGCTTCTGAATCCAATAGATTTCCTAAGCACTAGTGTTTTAAGGAACAGCTTAAAAAGAGAATCCTAATGTGATTTCTTTATAATGGGTGTGTTCCTTATCTAATCCTAGTGTCTAAACTCTTCTCCATGGCTGGACCCCCAAATAATATTCCTTTATGTGCTAAGGGGTATCTAGAGAGTGGGATAGGTTTAATCACTACCCTAACCCTAACGCGTACCCTAACCCTAACCCCTACCCTAACCCTAACACGTACCCTAACCCTAACACGTACCCTAATCCTAACCCGTACCCTAAACCGAGCCCTAACCCTAACACTAACCCTAACCCATACCCTACGCCGTACCCGAAGCCCTCCCCGAACCCTTACCCTAAGCCGTACCCTAAGCCTAACCCTAACCCTAGGCTACCCTTGACTGCTTCTGCCTCCAATAGATTTCCTAACCATTAGTGTTTTAAGGAACAGCTTAGAAAGTGAATCCTAATGTGATTTCTTTATAATGGGTGTGTTCCTTATCTAATCCTAGTGTCTAAACTCTTCTCCATGGCTGGACCCCCGAATTATATTCCTTTATGTGCTAAGGGGTATCTAGAGAGTGGGATAGGTTTAATCACTACCCTAACCCTAACGCGTACCATAACCCTAACCCCTACCCTAACCCTAACACGTACCCTAATCCTAACCCGTACCCTAAACCGAGCCCTAACCCTAACACTAACCCTAACCCTAACCCTAACCCATACCCTAGGCCGTACCCGAAGCCCTCCCCAAACCCGTACCCTAAGCCGTACCCTAAGCCTAACCCTAAGCCTAAACCTAACCCTAGGCTACCCTTGACTGCTTCTGCCTCCAATAGATTTCCTAAGCACTAGTGTTTTAAGGAACAGCTTAAAAAGAGAATCCTAATGTGATTTCTTTATAATGGGTGTGTTCCTTATCTTTTCCTAGTGTCTAAACTCTTCTCCATGGCTGGACCCCCAAATAATATTCCTTTACGTGCTAAGGGGTAACTAGAGAGTGGGATAGGTTTAATAACTACCCTAACCGTAAAGCGTACCCTAACGGTAACCCCTACCCTAACCCTAAAACGTACCCTAATCCTAACCCGTACCCTAAACCGAGCCCTAACCCTAACACTAACCCTAACCCTAACCCTAACCCATACCCTACGCCGTACCCGAAGCCCTACCCGAACCCGTACCCTAAGCCGTACCCTAAGCCTAACCCTAAGCGTAACCCTAACCCTAGGCTACCCTTGACTGCTTCTGCCTCCAATAGATTTCCTAAGCACTAGTGTTTTAAAGAACAGCTTAAAAAGAGAATCCTAATGTGATTTCTTTATAATGGGTGTGTTCCTTATCTAATCCTAGTGTCTAAACTCTTCTCCATGGCTGGACCCCCAAATAATATTCCTTTACGTGCTAAGGGGTATCTAGAGAGTGGGATAGGTTTAATAACTACCCTAACCGTAAGGCGTACCCTAACGCTAAACCCTACCCTAACCCTAACACGTACCCTAATCCTAACCCGTACCCTAAACCGAGCCCTAACCCTAACACTAACCCTAACCCATACCCTACGCCGTACCCGAAGCCCTCCCCGAACCCGTACCCTAAGCCGTACCCTAAGCCTAACCCTAACCCTAGGCTACCCTTGACTGCTTCTGCCTCCAATAGATTTCCTAACCATTAGTGTTTTAAGGAACAGCTTAGAAAGTGAATCCTAATGTGATTTCTTTATAATGGGTGTGTTCCTTATCTAATCCTAGTGTCTAAACTCTTCTCCATGGCTGGACCCCCAAATTATATTCCTTTATGTGCTAAGGGGTATCTAGAGAGTGGGATAGGTTTAATCACTACCCTAACCCTAACGCGTACCATAACCCTAACCCCTACCCTAACCCTAACACGTACCCTAATCCTAACCCGTACCCTAAACCGAGCCCTAACCCTAACACTAACCCTAACCCTAACCCTAAGCCATACCCTACGCCGTACACGAAGCCCTCCCCGAACCCGTACCCTAAGCCGTACCCTAAGCCTAACCCTAAGCCTAAACCTAACCCTAGGCTACCCTTGACTGCTTCTGCCTCCAATAGATTTCCTAAGCACTAGTGTTTTAAGGAACAGCTTAAAAAGAGAATCCTAATGTGATTTCTTTATAATGGGTGTGTTCCTTATCTGTTCCTAGTGTCTAAACTCTTCTCCATGGCTGGACCCCCAAGTAATATTCCTTTACGTGCTAAGAGGTAACTAGAGAGTGGGATAGGTTTAATAACTACCCTAACCGTAAAGCGTACCCTAACGGTAACCCCTACCCTAACCCTAAAACGTACCCTAATCATAACCCGTACCCTAAACCGAGCCCTAACCCTAACACTAACCCTAACCCTAACCCTAACCCATACCCTACGCCGTACCCGAAGCCCTCCCCGAACCCGTACCCTAAGCCGTACCCTAAGCCTAACCCTAAGCCTAACCCTAACCCTAGGCTACCCTTGACTGCTTCTGCCTCCAATAGATTTCCTAAGCACTAGTGTTTTAAACAACAGCTTAAAAAGAGAATCCTAATGTGATTTCTTTATAATGGGTGTGTTCCTTATCTTATCTTAGTGCCTAAACTCTTCTCCATGGCTGGACCCCCAAATAATATTCCTTTATGTGCTAAGGGGTATCTAGAGAGTGGGATAGGTTTAATAACTACCCTAACCGTAACGCGTACCCTAACCCTAACCCCTACCCTAACCCTAACACGTACCCTAATCCTAACCCGTACCCTAAACCGAGCCCTAACCCTAACACTAACCCTAACCCATACCCTACGCCGTACCCGAAGCCCTCCCCGAACCCGTACCCTAAGCCGTACCCTAAGCCTAACCCTAACCCTAGGCTACCCTTGACTGCTTCTGCCTCCAATAGATTTCCTAACCATTAGTGTTTTAAGGAACAGCTTAGAAAGTGAATCCTAATGTGATTTCTTTATAATGGGTGTGTTCCTTATCTAATCCTAGTGTCTAAACTCTTCTCCATGGCTGGACCCCCAAATTATATTCCTTTATGTGCTAAGGGGTATCTAGAGAGTGGGATAGGTTTAATCACTACCCTAACCCTAACGCGTACCATAACCCTAACCCCTACCCTAACCCTAACACGTACCCTAATCCTAACCCGTACCCTAAACCGAGCCCTAACCCTAACACTAACCCTAACCCTAACCCTAAGCCATACCCTACGCCGTACACGAAGCCCTCCCCGAACCCGTACCCTAAGCCGTACCCTAAGCCTAACCCTAAGCCTAAACCTAACCCTAGGCTACCCTTGACTGCTTCTGCCTCCAATAGATTTCCTAAGCACTAGTGTTTTAAGGAACAGCTTAAAAAGAGAATCCTAATGTGATTTCTTTATAATGGGTGTGTTCCTTATCTGTTCCTAGTGTCTAAACTCTTCTCCATGGCTGGACCCCCAAGTAATATTCCTTTACGTGCTAAGAGGTAACTAGAGAGTGGGATAGGTTTAATAACTACCCTAACCGTAAAGCGTACCCTAACGGTAACCCCTACCCTAACCCTAAAACGTACCCTAATCATAACCCGTACCCTAAACCGAGCCCTAACCCTAACACTAACCCTAACCCTAACCCTAACCCATACCCTACGCCGTACCCGAAGCCCTCCCCGAACCCGTACCCTAAGCCGTACCCTAAGCCTAACCCTAAGCCTAACCCTAACCCTAGGCTACCCTTGACTGCTTCTGCCTCCAATAGATTTCCTAAGCACTAGTGTTTTAAACAACAGCTTAAAAAGAGAATCCTAATGTGATTTCTTTATAATGGGTGTGTTCCTTATCTTATCTTAGTGCCTAAACTCTTCTCCATGGCTGGACCCCCAAATAATATTCCTTTATGTGCTAAGGGGTATCTAGAGAGTGGGATAGGTTTAATAACTACCCTAACCGTAACGCGTACCCTAACCCTAACCCCTACCCTAACCCTAACACGTACCCTAATCCTAACCCGTACCCTAAACAGAGCCCTAACCCTAACACTAACCCTAACCCTAACCCTAACCCATACCCTACGCCGTACCCGAAGCCCTCCCCGAACACGTACCCTAAGCCGTACCCTAAGCCTAACCCTAAGCCTAACCCTATCCCTAGGCTACCCTTGACTGCTTCTGAATCCAATAGATTTCCTAAGCACTAGTGTTTTAAGGAACAGCTTAAAAAGAGAATCCTAATGTGATTTCTTTATAATGGGTGTGTTCCTTATCTAATCCTAGTGTCTAAACTCTTCTCCATGGCTGGACCCCCAAATAATATTCCTTTATGTGCTAAGTGGTATCTAGAGAATGGGATAGGTTTAATCACTACCCTAACCCTAACGCGTACCCTAACCCTAACCCCTACCCTAACGCTAACACGTACCCTAATCCTAACCCGTACCCTAAACCGAGCCCTAACCCTAACACTAACCCTAACCCTAACCCTAACCCATACCCTACGCCGTACCCGAAGCCCTCCCCGAAACCGTACCCTAAGGCGTACCCTAAGCCTAACCCTAAGCCTAACCCTAACCCTAGGCTACCCTTGACTGCTTCTGCCTCCAATAGATTTCCTAAGCACTAGTGTTTTAAGGAACAGCTTAAAAAGAGAATCCTAATGTGATTTCTTTATAATGGTTGTGTTCCTTATCTTATCCTAGTGTCTAAACTCTTCTCCATGGCTGGACCCCCAAATAATATTCCTTTACGTGCTAAGGGGTATCTAGAGAGTGGGATAGGTTTAATAACTACCCTAACCGTAAGGCGTACCCTAACGCTAAACCCTACCCTAACCCTAACACGTACCCTAATCCTAACCCGTACCCTAAACCGAGCCCTAACCCTAACACTAACCCTAACCCATACCCTACGCCGTACCCGAAGCCCTCCCCGAACCCGTACCCTAAGCCGTACCCTAAGCCTAACCCTAACCCTAGGCTACCCTTGACTGCTTCTGCCTCCAATAGATTTCCTAACCATTAGTGTTTTAAGGAACAGCTTAGAAAGTGAATCCTAATGTGATTTCTTTATAATGGGTGTGTTCCTTATCTAATCCTAGTGTCTAAACTCTTCTCCATGGCTGGACCCCCAAATTATATTCCTTTATGTGCTAAGGGGTATCTAGAGAGTGGGATAGGTTTAATCACTACCCTAACCCTAACGCGTACCATAACCCTAACCCCTACCCTAACCCTAACACGTACCCTAATCCTAACCCGTACCCTAAACCGAGCCCTAACCCTAACACTAACCCTAACCCTAACCCTAAGCCATACCCTACGCCGTACACGAAGCCCTCCCCGAACCCGTACCCTAAGCCGTACCCTAAGCCTAACCCTAAGCCTAAACCTAACCCTAGGCTACCCTTGACTGCTTCTGCCTCCAATAGATTTCCTAAGCACTAGTGTTTTAAGGAACAGCTTAAAAAGAGAATCCTAATGTGATTTCTTTATAATGGGTGTGTTCCTTATCTGTTCCTAGTGTCTAAACTCTTCTCCATGGCTGGACCCCCAAGTAATATTCCTTTACGTGCTAAGAGGTAACTAGAGGGTGGGATAGGTTTAATAACTACCCTAACCGTAAAGCGTACCCTAACGGTAACCCCTACCCTAACCCTAAAACGTACCCTAATCATAACCCGTACCCTAAACCGAGCCCTAACCCTAACACTAACCCTAACCCTAACCCTAACCCATACCCTACGCCGTACCCGAAGCCCTCCCCGAACCCGTACCCTAAGCCGTACCCTAAGCCTAACCCTAAGCCTAACCCTAACCCTAGGCTACCCTTGACTGCTTCTGCCTCCAATAGATTTCCTAAGCACTAGTGTTTTAAACAACAGCTTAAAAAGAGAATCCTAATGTGATTTCTTTATAATGGGTGTGTTCCTTATCTTATCTTAGTGCCTAAACTCTTCTCCATGGCTGGACCCCCAAATAATATTCCTTTATGTGCTAAGGGGTATCTAGAGAGTGGGATAGGTTTAATAACTACCCTAACCGTAACGCGTACCCTAACCCTAACCCCTACCCTAACCCTAACACGTACCCTAATCCTAACCCGTACCCTAAACCGAGCCCTAACCCTAACACTAACCCTAACCCATACCCTACGCCGTACCCGAAGCCCTCCCCGAACCCGTACCCTAAGCCGTACCCTAAGCCTAACCCTAACCCTAGGCTACCCTTGACTGCTTCTGCCTCCAATAGATTTCCTAACCATTAGTGTTTTAAGGAACAGCTTAGAAAGTGAATCCTAATGTGATTTCTTTATAATGGGTGTGTTCCTTATCTAATCCTAGTGTCTAAACTCTTCTCCATGGCTGGACCCCCAAATTATATTCCTTTATGTGCTAAGGGGTATCTAGAGAGTGGGATAGGTTTAATCACTACCCTAACCCTAACGCGTACCATAACCCTAACCCCTACCCTAACCCTAACACGTACCCTAATCCTAACCCGTACCCTAAACCGAGCCCTAACCCTAACACTAACCCTAACCCTAACCCTAAGCCATACCCTACGCCGTACACGAAGCCCTCCCCGAACCCGTACCCTAAGCCGTACCCTAAGCCTAACCCTAAGCCTAAACCTAACCCTAGGCTACCCTTGACTGCTTCTGCCTCCAATAGATTTCCTAAGCACTAGTGTTTTAAGGAACAGCTTAAAAAGAGAATCCTAATGTGATTTCTTTATAATGGGTGTGTTCCTTATCTGTTCCTAGTGTCTAAACTCTTCTCCATGGCTGGACCCCCAAGTAATATTCCTTTACGTGCTAAGAGGTAACTAGAGAGTGGGATAGGTTTAATAACTACCCTAACCGTAAAGCGTACCCTAACGGTAACCCCTACCCTAACCCTAAAACGTACCCTAATCATAACCCGTACCCTAAACCGAGCCCTAACCCTAACACTAACCCTAACCCTAACCCTAACCCATACCCTACGCCGTACCCGAAGCCCTCCCCGAACCCGTACCCTAAGCCGTACCCTAAGCCTAACCCTAAGCCTAACCCTAACCCTAGGCTACCCTTGACTGCTTCTGCCTCCAATAGATTTCCTAAGCACTAGTGTTTTAAACAACAGCTTAAAAAGAGAATCCTAATGTGATTTCTTTATAATGGGTGTGTTCCTTATCTTATCTTAGTGCCTAAACTCTTCTCCATGGCTGGACCCCCAAATAATATTCCTTTATGTGCTAAGGGGTATCTAGAGAGTGGGATAGGTTTAATAACTACCCTAACCGTAACGCGTACCCTAACCCTAACCCCTACCCTAACCCTAACACGTACCCTAATCCTAACCCGTACCCTAAACAGAGCCCTAACCCTAACACTAACCCTAACCCTAACCCTAACCCATACCCTACGCCGTACCCGAAGCCCTCCCCGAACACGTACCCTAAGCCGTACCCTAAGCCTAACCCTAAGCCTAACCCTATCCCTAGGCTACCCTTGACTGCTTCTGAATCCAATAGATTTCCTAAGCACTAGTGTTTTAAGGAACAGCTTAAAAAGAGAATCCTAATGTGATTTCTTTATAATGGGTGTGTTCCTTATCTAATCCTAGTGTCTAAACTCTTCTCCATGGCTGGACCCCCAAATAATATTCCTTTATGTGCTAAGTGGTATCTAGAGAATGGGATAGGTTTAATCACTACCCTAACCCTAACGCGTACCCTAACCCTAACCCCTACCCTAACGCTAACACGTACCCTAATCCTAACCCGTACCCTAAACCGAGCCCTAACCCTAACACTAACCCTAACCCTAACCCTAACCCATACCCTACGCCGTACCCGAAGCCCTCCCCGAAACCGTACCCTAAGGCGTACCCTAAGCCTAACCCTAAGCCTAACCCTAACCCTAGGCTACCCTTGACTGCTTCTGCCTCCAATAGATTTCCTAAGCACTAGTGTTTTAAGGAACAGCTTAAAAAGAGAATCCTAATGTGATTTCTTTATAATGGTTGTGTTCCTTATCTTATCCTAGTGTCTAAACTCTTCTCCATGGCTGGACCCCCAAATAATATTCCTTTACGTGCTAAGGGGTATCTAGAGAGTGGGATAGGTTTAATAACTACCCTAACCGTAAGGCGTACCCTAACGCTAAACCCTACCCTAACCCTAACACGTACCCTAATCCTAACCCGTACCCTAAACCGAGCCCTAACCCTAACACTAACCCTAACCCATACCCTACGCCGTACCCGAAGCCCTCCCCGAACCCGTACCCTAAGCCGTACCCTAAGCCTAACCCTAACCCTAGGCTACCCTTGACTGCTTCTGCCTCCAATAGATTTCCTAACCATTAGTGTTTTAAGGAACAGCTTAGAAAGTGAATCCTAATGTGATTTCTTTATAATGGGTGTGTTCCTTATCTAATCCTAGTGTCTAAACTCTTCTCCATGGCTGGACCCCCAAATTATATTCCTTTATGTGCTAAGGGGTATCTAGAGAGTGGGATAGGTTTAATCACTACCCTAACCCTAACGCGTACCATAACCCTAACCCCTACCCTAACCCTAACACGTACCCTAATCCTAACCCGTACCCTAAACCGAGCCCTAACCCTAACACTAACCCTAACCCTAACCCTAAGCCATACCCTACGCCGTACACGAAGCCCTCCCCGAACCCGTACCCTAAGCCGTACCCTAAGCCTAACCCTAAGCCTAAACCTAACCCTAGGCTACCCTTGACTGCTTCTGCCTCCAATAGATTTCCTAAGCACTAGTGTTTTAAGGAACAGCTTAAAAAGAGAATCCTAATGTGATTTCTTTATAATGGGTGTGTTCCTTATCTGTTCCTAGTGTCTAAACTCTTCTCCATGGCTGGACCCCCAAGTAATATTCCTTTACGTGCTAAGAGGTAACTAGAGAGTGGGATAGGTTTAATAACTACCCTAACCGTAAAGCGTACCCTAACGGTAACCCCTACCCTAACCCTAAAACGTACCCTAATCATAACCCGTACCCTAAACCGAGCCCTAACCCTAACACTAACCCTAACCCTAACCCTAACCCATACCCTACGCCGTACCCGAAGCCCTCCCCGAACCCGTACCCTAAGCCGTACCCTAAGCCTAACCCTAAGCCTAACCCTAACCCTAGGCTACCCTTGACTGCTTCTGCCTCCAATAGATTTCCTAAGCACTAGTGTTTTAAACAACAGCTTAAAAAGAGAATCCTAATGTGATTTCTTTATAATGGGTGTGTTCCTTATCTTATCTTAGTGCCTAAACTCTTCTCCATGGCTGGACCCCCAAATAATATTCCTTTATGTGCTAAGGGGTATCTAGAGAGTGGGATAGGTTTAATAACTACCCTAACCGTAACGCGTACCCTAACCCTAACCCCTACCCTAACCCTAACACGTACCCTAATCCTAACCCGTACCCTAAACCGAGCCCTAACCCTAACACTAACCCTAACCCATACCCTACGCCGTACCCGAAGCCCTCCCCGAACCCGTACCCTAAGCCGTACCCTAAGCCTAACCCTAACCCTAGGCTACCCTTGACTGCTTCTGCCTCCAATAGATTTCCTAACCATTAGTGTTTTAAGGAACAGCTTAGAAAGTGAATCCTAATGTGATTTCTTTATAATGGGTGTGTTCCTTATCTAATCCTAGTGTCTAAACTCTTCTCCATGGCTGGACCCCCAAATTATATTCCTTTATGTGCTAAGGGGTATCTAGAGAGTGGGATAGGTTTAATCACTACCCTAACCCTAACGCGTACCATAACCCTAACCCCTACCCTAACCCTAACACGTACCCTAATCCTAACCCGTACCCTAAACCGAGCCCTAACCCTAACACTAACCCTAACCCTAACCCTAAGCCATACCCTACGCCGTACACGAAGCCCTCCCCGAACCCGTACCCTAAGCCGTACCCTAAGCCTAACCCTAAGCCTAAACCTAACCCTAGGCTACCCTTGACTGCTTCTGCCTCCAATAGATTTCCTAAGCACTAGTGTTTTAAGGAACAGCTTAAAAAGAGAATCCTAATGTGATTTCTTTATAATGGGTGTGTTCCTTATCTGTTCCTAGTGTCTAAACTCTTCTCCATGGCTGGACCCCCAAGTAATATTCCTTTACGTGCTAAGAGGTAACTAGAGAGTGGGATAGGTTTAATAACTACCCTAACCGTAAAGCGTACCCTAACGGTAACCCCTACCCTAACCCTAAAACGTACCCTAATCATAACCCGTACCCTAAACCGAGCCCTAACCCTAACACTAACCCTAACCCTAACCCTAACCCATACCCTACGCCGTACCCGAAGCCCTCCCCGAACCCGTACCCTAAGCCGTACCCTAAGCCTAACCCTAAGCCTAACCCTAACCCTAGGCTACCCTTGACTGCTTCTGCCTCCAATAGATTTCCTAAGCACTAGTGTTTTAAACAACAGCTTAAAAAGAGAATCCTAATGTGATTTCTTTATAATGGGTGTGTTCCTTATCTTATCTTAGTGCCTAAACTCTTCTCCATGGCTGGACCCCCAAATAATATTCCTTTATGTGCTAAGGGGTATCTAGAGAGTGGGATAGGTTTAATAACTACCCTAACCGTAACGCGTACCCTAACCCTAACCCCTACCCTAACCCTAACACGTACCCTAATCCTAACCCGTACCCTAAACAGAGCCCTAACCCTAACACTAACCCTAACCCTAACCCTAACCCATACCCTACGCCGTACCCGAAGCCCTCCCCGAACACGTACCCTAAGCCGTACCCTAAGCCTAACCCTAAGCCTAACCCTATCCCTAGGCTACCCTTGACTGCTTCTGAATCCAATAGATTTCCTAAGCACTAGTGTTTTAAGGAACAGCTTAAAAAGAGAATCCTAATGTGATTTCTTTATAATGGGTGTGTTCCTTATCTAATCCTAGTGTCTAAACTCTTCTCCATGGCTGGACCCCCAAATAATATTCCTTTATGTGCTAAGTGGTATCTAGAGAATGGGATAGGTTTAATCACTACCCTAACCCTAACGCGTACCCTAACCCTAACCCCTACCCTAACGCTAACACGTACCCTAATCCTAACCCGTACCCTAAACCGAGCCCTAACCCTAACACTAACCCTAACCCTAACCCTAACCCATACCCTACGCCGTACCCGAAGCCCTCCCCGAAACCGTACCCTAAGGCGTACCCTAAGCCTAACCCTAAGCCTAACCCTAACCCTAGGCTACCCTTGACTGCTTCTGCCTCCAATAGATTTCCTAAGCACTAGTGTTTTAAGGAACAGCTTAAAAAGAGAATCCTAATGTGATTTCTTTATAATGGTTGTGTTCCTTATCTTATCCTAGTGTCTAAACTCTTCTCCATGGCTGGACCCCCAAATAATATTCCTTTACGTGCTAAGGGGTATCTAGAGAGTGGGATAGGTTTAATAACTACCCTAACCGTAAGGCGTACCCTAACGCTAAACCCTACCCTAACCCTAACACGTACCCTAATCCTAACCCGTACCCTAAACCGAGCCCTAACCCTAACACTAACCCTAACCCATACCCTACGCCGTACCCGAAGCCCTCCCCGAACCCGTACCCTAAGCCGTACCCTAAGCCTAACCCTAACCCTAGGCTACCCTTGACTGCTTCTGCCTCCAATAGATTTCCTAACCATTAGTGTTTTAAGGAACAGCTTAGAAAGTGAATCCTAATGTGATTTCTTTATAATGGGTGTGTTCCTTATCTAATCCTAGTGTCTAAACTCTTCTCCATGGCTGGACCCCCAAATTATATTCCTTTATGTGCTAAGGGGTATCTAGAGAGTGGGATAGGTTTAATCACTACCCTAACCCTAACGCGTACCATAACCCTAACCCCTACCCTAACCCTAACACGTACCCTAATCCTAACCCGTACCCTAAACCGAGCCCTAACCCTAACACTAACCCTAACCCTAACCCTAAGCCATACCCTACGCCGTACACGAAGCCCTCCCCGAACCCGTACCCTAAGCCGTACCCTAAGCCTAACCCTAAGCCTAAACCTAACCCTAGGCTACCCTTGACTGCTTCTGCCTCCAATAGATTTCCTAAGCACTAGTGTTTTAAGGAACAGCTTAAAAAGAGAATCCTAATGTGATTTCTTTATAATGGGTGTGTTCCTTATCTGTTCCTAGTGTCTAAACTCTTCTCCATGGCTGGACCCCCAAGTAATATTCCTTTACGTGCTAAGAGGTAACTAGAGAGTGGGATAGGTTTAATAACTACCCTAACCGTAAAGCGTACCCTAACGGTAACCCCTACCCTAACCCTAAAACGTACCCTAATCATAACCCGTACCCTAAACCGAGCCCTAACCCTAACACTAACCCTAACCCTAACCCTAACCCATACCCTACGCCGTACCCGAAGCCCTCCCCGAACCCGTACCCTAAGCCGTACCCTAAGCCTAACCCTAAGCCTAACCCTAACCCTAGGCTACCCTTGACTGCTTCTGCCTCCAATAGATTTCCTAAGCACTAGTGTTTTAAACAACAGCTTAAAAAGAGAATCCTAATGTGATTTCTTTATAATGGGTGTGTTCCTTATCTTATCTTAGTGCCTAAACTCTTCTCCATGGCTGGACCCCCAAATAATATTCCTTTATGTGCTAAGGGGTATCTAGAGAGTGGGATAGGTTTAATAACTACCCTAACCGTAACGCGTACCCTAACCCTAACCCCTACCCTAACCCTAACACGTACCCTAATCCTAACCCGTACCCTAAACAGAGCCCTAACCCTAACACTAACCCTAACCCTAACCCTAACCCATACCCTACGCCGTACCCGAAGCCCTCCCCGAACACGTACCCTAAGCCGTACCCTAAGCCTAACCCTAAGCCTAACCCTATCCCTAGGCTACCCTTGACTGCTTCTGAATCCAATAGATTTCCTAAGCACTAGTGTTTTAAGGAACAGCTTAAAAAGAGAATCCTAATGTGATTTCTTTATAATGGGTGTGTTCCTTATCTAATCCTAGTGTCTAAACTCTTCTCCATGGCTGGACCCCCAAATAATATTCCTTTATGTGCTAAGTGGTATCTAGAGAATGGGATAGGTTTAATCACTACCCTAACCCTAACGCGTACCCTAACCCTAACCCCTACCCTAACGCTAACACGTACCCTAATCCTAACCCGTACCCTAAACCGAGCCCTAACCCTAACACTAACCCTAACCCTAACCCTATCCCATACCCTACGCCGTACCCGAATCCCTCCCCGAACCCGTACCCTAAGCCGTACCCTAAGCCTAACCCTAAGCCTAACCCTAACCCTAGGCTACCCTTGACTGCTTCTGACTCCAATAGATTTCCTAAGCACTAGTGTTTTAAGGAACAGCTTAAAAAGAGAATCCTAATGTGATTTCTTTATAATGGGAGTGTTCCTTATCTTATCCTAGTGTCTAAACTCTTCTCCATGCCTGGACCCCCAAATAATATTCCTTTACATGCTAAGGGGTATCTAGAGAGTGGGATAGGTTTAATAACTACCCTAACCGTAAGGCGTACCCTAACGCTAAACCCTACCCTAACCCTAACACGTACCCTAATCCTAACCCGTACCCTAAACCGAGCCCTAACCCTAACACTAACCCTAACCCTAACCCTAACCCATACCCTACGCCGTACCCGAAGCCCTCCCCGAACCCGTACCCTAAGCCGTACCCTAAGCCTAACCCTAACCCTAGGCTACCCTTGACTGCTTCTGCCTCCAATAGATTTCCTAACCATTAGTGTTTTAAGGAACAGCTTAGAAAGTGAATCCTAATGTGATTTCTTTATAATGGGTGTGTTCCTTATCTAATCCTAGTGTCTAAACTCTTCTCCATGGCTGGACCCCCAAATTATATTCCTTTATGTGCTAAGGGGTATCTAGAGAGTGGGATAGGTTTAATCACTACCCTAACCCTAACGCGTACCATAACCCTAACCCCTACCCTAACCCTAACACGTACCCTACTCCTAACCCGTACCCTAAACCGAGCCCTAACCCTAACACTAACCCTAACCCTAACCCTAACCCATACCCTACGCCGTACCCGAAGCCCTCCCCGAACCCGTACCCTAAGCCGTACCCTAAGCCGTACCCTAAGCCTAAACCTAACCCTAGGCTACCCTTGACTGCTTCTGCCTCCAATAGATTTCCTAAGCACTAGTGTTTTAAGGAACAGCTTAAAAAGAGAATCCTAATGTGATTTCTTTATAATGGGTGTGTTCCTTATCTTTTCCTAGTGTCTAAACTCTTCTCCATGGCTGGACCCCCAAATAATAATCCTTTACGTGCTAAGGGGTATCTAGAGAGTGGGATAGGTTTAATAACTACCCTAACCGTAAAGCGTACCCTAACGGTAACCCCTACCCTAACCCTAAAACGTACCCTAAACCTAACCCGTACCCTAAACCGAGCCCTAACCCTAACACTAACCCTAACCCTAACCCTAACCCATACCCTACGCCGTACCCGAAGCCCTCCCCGAACCCGTACCCTAAGCCGTACCCTAAGCCTAACCCTAAGCCTAACCCTAACCCTAGGCTACCCTTGACTGCTTCTGCCTCCAATAGATTTCCTAAGCACTAGTGTTTTAAACAACAGCTTAAAAAGAGAATCCTAATGTGATTTCTTTATAATGGGTGTGTTCCTTATCTAATCCTAGTGTCTAAACTCTTCTCCATGGCTGGACCCCCAAATAATATTCCTTTATGTGCTAAGGGGTATCTAGAGAGTGGGATAGGTTTAATCACTACCCTAACCCTAACGCGTACCATAACCCTAACCCCAACCCTAACCCTAACACGTACCCTAATCCTAACCCGTACCCTAAACCGAGCCCTAACCCTAACACTAACCCTAACCCTAACCCTAACCCATACCCTACGCCGTACCCGAAGCCCTCCCCGAACCCGTACCCTAAGCCGTACCCTAAGCCTAACCCTAAGCCTAACCCTAACCCTAGGCTACCCTTGACTGCTTCTGCCTCCAATAGATTTCCTAAGCACTAGTGTTTTAAGGAACAGCTTAAAAAGAGAATCCTAATGTGATTTCTTTATAATGTGTGTGTTCCTTATATTATCTTAGTGTCTAAACTCTTCTCCATGGCTGGACCCCCAAATAATATTCCTTTACGTGCTAAGGGATATCTAGAGAGTGGGATAGGTTTAATATCTACCCTAACCCTAACGCGTACCCTAAGACTAACCCCTACCCTAACCCTAACACGTACCCTAATCCTAACCCGTACCCTAAACCGAGCCCTAACCCTAACACTAACCCTAACCCTAACCCTAACCAATACCCTACGCCGTACCCGAAGACCTCCCCAAACCCGTACCCTAAGCCGTACCCTAAGCCTAACCCTAAGCCTAACCCTAACCCTAGGCTACCCTTGACTGCTTCTGCCTCCAATAGACTTCCTAAGCACTAGGGTTTTAAGGAACAGCTTAAAAAGAGAATCCTAATGTGATTTCTTTATAATGTGTGTGTTCCTTATATTATCTTAGTGTCTAAACTCTTCTCCATGGCTGGAACCCCAAATAATATTCCTTTACGTGCTAAGGGGTAACTGGAGAGTGGGTTAGGTTTAATAACTACCCTAACCCCAACGCGTACCCTAACGCTAACCCCTACCCTAACCCTAACACGTACCCTAATCCTAACCCGTACCCTAAACCGAGCCCTAACCCTAACACTAACCCTAACCCTAACCCTAACCCATACCCTACGCCGTACCCGAAGCCCTCCCCGAAACCGTACCCTAAGGCGTACCCTAAGCCTAACCCTAAGCCTAACCCTAACCCTAGGCTACCCTTGACTGCTTCTGCCTCCAATAGATTTCCTAAGCACTAGTGTTTTAAGGAACAGCTTAAAAAGAGAATCCTAATGTGATTTCTTTATAATGGTTGTGTTCCTTATCTTATCCTAGTGTCTAAACTCTTCTCCATGGCTGGACCCCCAAATAATATTCCTTTACGTGCTAAGGGGTATCTAGAGAGTGGGATAGGTTTAATAACTACCCTAACCGTAAGGCGTACCCTAACGCTAAACCCTACCCTAACCCTAACACGTACCCTAATCCTAACCCGTACCCTAAACCGAGCCCTAACCCTAACACTAACCCTAACCCATACCCTACGCCGTACCCGAAGCCCTCCCCGAACCCGTACCCTAAGCCGTACCCTAAGCCTAACCCTAACCCTAGGCTACCCTTGACTGCTTCTGCCTCCAATAGATTTCCTAACCATTAGTGTTTTAAGGAACAGCTTAGAAAGTGAATCCTAATGTGATTTCTTTATAATGGGTGTGTTCCTTATCTAATCCTAGTGTCTAAACTCTTCTCCATGGCTGGACCCCCAAATTATATTCCTTTATGTGCTAAGGGGTATCTAGAGAGTGGGATAGGTTTAATCACTACCCTAACCCTAACGCGTACCATAACCCTAACCCCTACCCTAACCCTAACACGTACCCTAATCCTAACCCGTACCCTAAACCGAGCCCTAACCCTAACACTAACCCTAACCCTAACCCTAAGCCATACCCTACGCCGTACACGAAGCCCTCCCCGAACCCGTACCCTAAGCCGTACCCTAAGCCTAACCCTAAGCCTAAACCTAACCCTAGGCTACCCTTGACTGCTTCTGCCTCCAATAGATTTCCTAAGCACTAGTGTTTTAAGGAACAGCTTAAAAAGAGAATCCTAATGTGATTTCTTTATAATGGGTGTGTTCCTTATCTGTTCCTAGTGTCTAAACTCTTCTCCATGGCTGGACCCCCAAGTAATATTCCTTTACGTGCTAAGAGGTAACTAGAGAGTGGGATAGGTTTAATAACTACCCTAACCGTAAAGCGTACCCTAACGGTAACCCCTACCCTAACCCTAAAACGTACCCTAATCATAACCCGTACCCTAAACCGAGCCCTAACCCTAACACTAACCCTAACCCTAACCCTAACCCATACCCTACGCCGTACCCGAAGCCCTCCCCGAACCCGTACCCTAAGCCGTACCCTAAGCCTAACCCTAAGCCTAACCCTAACCCTAGGCTACCCTTGACTGCTTCTGCCTCCAATAGATTTCCTAAGCACTAGTGTTTTAAACAACAGCTTAAAAAGAGAATCCTAATGTGATTTCTTTATAATGGGTGTGTTCCTTATCTAATCCTAGTGTCTAAACTCTTCTCCATGGCTGGACCCCCAAATAATATTCCTTTATGTGCTAAGGGGTATCTAGAGAGTGGGATATGTTTAATCACTACCCTAACCCTAACGCGTACCATAACCCTAACCCCTACCCTAACCCTAACACGTACCCTAATCCTAACCCGTACCCTAAACCGAGCCCTAACCCTAACACTAACCCTAACCCTAACCCTAACCCATACCCTACGCCGTACCCGAAGCCCTCCCCGAACCCGTACCCTAAGCCGTACCCTAAGCCTAACCCTAAGCCTAACCCTAACCCTAGGCTACCCTTGACTGCTTCTGCCTCCAATAGATTTCCTAAGCACTAGTGTTTTAAGGAACAGCTTAAAAAGAGAATCCTAATGTGATTTCTTTATAATGTGTGTGTTCCTTATATTATCTTAGTGTCTAAACTCTTCTCCATGGCTGGACCCCCAAATAATATTCCTTTACGTGCTAAGGGATATCTAGAGAGTGGGATAGGTTTAATAACTACCCTAACCCTAACGCGTACCCTAAGACTAACCCCTACCCTAACCCTAACACGTACCCTAATCCTACCCCGTACCCTAAACCGAGCCCTAACCCTAACACTAACCCTAACCCATACCCTACGCCGTACCCGAAGCCCTCCCCGAACCCGTACCCTAAGCCGTACCCTAAGCCTAACCCTAACCCTAGGCTACCCTTGACTGCTTCTGCCTCCAATAGATTTCCTAACCATTAGTGTTTTAAGGAACAGCTTAGAAAGTGAATCCTAATGTGATTTCTTTATAATGGGTGTGTTCCTTATCTAATCCTAGTGTCTAAACTCTTCTCCATGGCTGGACCCCCAAATTATATTCCTTTATGTGCTAAGGGGTATCTAGAGAGTGGGATAGGTTTAATCACTACCCTAACCCTAACGCGTACCATAACCCTAACCCCTACCCTAACCCTAACACGTACCCTAATCCTAACCCGTACCCTAAACCGAGCCCTAACCCTAACACTAACCCTAACCCTAACCCTAACCCATACCCTACGCCGTACACGAAGCCCTCCCCGAACCCGTACCCTAAGCCGTACCCTAAGCCTAACCCTAAGCCTAAACCTAACCCTAGGCTACCCTTGACTGCTTCTGCCTCCAATAGATTTCCTAAGCACTAGTGTTTTAAGGAACAGCTTAAAAAGAGAATCCTAATGTGATTTCTTTATAATGGGTGTGTTCCTTATCTGTTCCTAGTGTCTAAACTCTTCTCCATGGCTGGACCCCCAAGTAATATTCCTTTACGTGCTAAGAGGTAACTAGAGAGTGGGATAGGTTTAATAACTACCCTAACCGTAAAGCGTACCCTAACGGTAACCCCTACCCTAACCCTAAAACGTACCCTAATCCTAACCCGTACCCTAAACCGAGCCCTAACCCTAACACTAACCCTAAGCCTAACCCTAACCCATACCCTACGCCGTACCCGAAGCCCTCCCCGAACCCGTACCCTAAGCCGTACCCTAAGCCTAACCCTAAGCCTAACCCTAACCCTAGGCTACCCTTGACTGCTTCTGCCTCCAATAGATTTCCTAAGCACTAGTGTTTTAAACAACAGCTTAAAAAGAGAATCCTAATGTGATTTCTTTATAATGGGTGTGTTCCTTATCTAATCCTAGTGTCTAAACTCTTCTCCATGGCTGGACCCCCAAATAATATTCCTTTATGTGCTAAGGGGTATCTAGAGAGTGGGATAGGTTTAATCACTACCCTAACCCTAACGCGTACCATAACCCTAACCCCTACCCTAACCCTAACACGTACCCTAATCCTAACCCGTACCCTAAACCGAGCCCTAACCCTAACACTAACCCTAACCCTAACCCTAACCCATACCCTACGCCGTACCCGAAGCCCTCCACGAACCCGTACCCTAAGCCGTACCCTAAGCCTAACCCTAAGCCTAACCCTAACCCTAGGCTACCCTTGACTGCTTCTGCCTCCAATAGATTTCCTAAGCACTAGTGTTTTAAGGAACAGCTTAAAAAGAGAATCCTAATGTGATTTCTTTATAATGTGTGTGTTCCTTATATTATCTTAGTGTCTAAACTCTTCTCCATGGCTGGACCCCCAAATAATATTCCTTTACGTGCTAAGGGATATCTAGAGAGTGGGATAGGTTTAATAACTACCCTAACCCTAACGCGTACCCTAAGACTAACCCCTACCCTAACCCTAACACGTACCCTAATCCTAACCCGTACCCTAAACCGAGCCCTAACCCTAACACTAACCCTAACCCTAACCCTAACCAATACCCTACGCCGTACCCGAAGCCCTCCCCAAACCCGTACCCTAAGCCGTACCCTAAGCCTAACCCTAAGCCTAACCCTAACCCTAGGCTACCCTTGACTGCTTCTGCCTCCAATAGACTTCCTAAGCACTAGTGTTTTAAGGAACAGCTTAAAAAGAGAATCCTAATGTGATTTCTTTATAATGTGTGTGTTCCTTATATTATCTTAGTGTCTAAACTCTTCTCCATGGCTGGAACCACAAATAATATTCCTTTACGTGCTAAGGGGTAACTGGAGAGTGGGTTAGGTTTAATAACTACCCTAACCCCAACGCGTACCCTAACGCTAACCCCTACCCTAACCCTAACACGTACCCTAATCCTAACCCGTACCCTAAACCGAGCCCTAACCCTAACACTAACCCTAACCCTAACCCTAACCCATACCCTACGCCGTACCCGAAGCCCTCCCCGAAACCGTACCCTAAGGCGTACCCTAAGCCTAACCCTAAGCCTAACCCTAACCCTAGGCTACCCTTGACTGCTTCTGCCTCCAATAGATTTCCTAAGCACTAGTGTTTTAAGGAACAGCTTAAAAAGAGAATCCTAATGTGATTTCTTTATAATGGGTGTGTTCCTTATCTTATCCTAGTGTCTAAACTCTTCTCCATGGCTGGACCCCCAAATAATATTCCTTTACGTGCTAAGGGGTATCTAGAGAGTGGGATAGGTTTAATAACTACCCTAACCGTAAGGCGTACCCTAACGCTAAACCCTATCCTAACCCTAACACGTACCCTAATCCTAACCCGTACCCTAAACCGAGCCCTAACCCTAACACTAACCCTAACCCATACCCTACGCCGTACCCGAAGCCCTCCCCGAACCCGTACCCTAGGCCGTACCCTAAGCCTAACCCTAACCCTAGGCTACCCTTGACTGCTTCTGCCTCCAATAGATTTCCTAACCATTAGTGTTTTAAGGAACAGCTTAGAAAGTGAATCCTAATGTGATTTCTTTATAATGGGTGGGTTCCTTATCTAATCCTAGTGTCTAAACTCTTCTCCATGGCTGGACCCCCAAATTATATTCCTTTATGTGCTAAGGGGTATCTAGAGAGTGGGATAGGTTTAATCACTACCCTAACCCTAACGCGTACCATAACCCTAACCCCTACCCTAACCCTAACACGTACCCTACTCCTAACCCGTACCCTAAACCGAGCCCTAACCCTAACACTAACCCTAACCCTAACCCTAACCCATACCCTACGCCGTACCCAAAGCCCTCCCCGAACCCGTACCCTAAGCCGTACCCTAAGCCGTACCCTAAGCCTAAACCTAACCCTAGGCTACCCTTGACTGCTTCTGCCTCCAATAGATTTCCTAAGCACTAGTGTTTTAAGGAACAGCTTAAAAAGAGAATCCTAATGTGATTTCTTTATAATGGGTGTGTTCCTTATCTTTTCCTAGTGTCTAAACTCTTCTCCATGGCTGGACCCCCAAATAATAATCCTTTACGTGCTAAGGGGTATCTAGAGAGTGGGATAGGTTTAATAACTACCCTAACCGTAAAGCGTACCCTAACGGTAACCCCTACCCTAACCCTAAAACATACCCTAATCCTAACCCGTACCCTAAACCGAGCCCTAACCCTAACACTAACCCTAAGCCTAACCCTAACCCATACCCTACGCCGTACCCGAAGCCCTCCCCGAACCCGTACCCTAAGCCGTACCCTAAGCCTAACCCTAAGCCTAACCCTAACCCTAGGCTACCGTTGACTGCTTCTGCCTCCAATAGATTTCCTAAGCACTAGTGTTTTAAAGAACAGCTTAAAAAGAGAATCCTAATGTGATTTCTTTATAATGGGTGTGTTCCTTATCTAATCCTAGTGTCTAAACTCTTCTCCATGCCTGGACCCCCAAATAATATTCCTTTATGTGCTAAGGGGTATCTAGAGAGTGGGATAGGTTTAATCACTACCCTAACCCTAACGCGTACCATAACCCTAACCCCTACCCTAACCCTAACACGTACCCTAATCCTAACCCGTACCCTAAACCAAGCCCTAACCTTAACACTAACCCTAACCCTAACCCTAACCCATACCCTACGCCGTACCCGAAGCACTCCCCGAACCCGTACCCTAAGCCGTACCCTAAGCCTAACCCTAAGCCTAACCCTAACCCTAGGCTACCCTTGACTGCTTCTGCCTCCAATAGATTTCCTAAGCACTAGTGTTTTAAGGAACAGCTTAAAAAGAGAATCCTAATGTGATTTCTTTATAATGTGTGTGTTCCTTATATTATCTTAGTGTCTAAACTCTTCTCCATGGCTGGACCCCCAAATAATATTCCTTTACGTGCTAAGGGGTATCTAGAGAGTGGGATAGGTTTAATAACTACCCTAACCCCAACGCGTACCCTAACGCTAACCCCTACCCTAACCCTAACACGTACCCTAATCCTAACCCGTACCCTAAACCGAGCCCTAACCCTAACACTAACCCTAACCCTAACGCTAACCCATACCCTACGCCGTACCCGAAGCCCTCCCCGAACCCGTACCCTAAGGCGTACCCTAAGCCTAACCCTAAGCCTAACCCTAACCCTAGGCTACCCTTGACTGCTTCTGCCTCCAATAGATTTCCTAAGCACTAGTGTTTTAAGGAACAGCTTAAAAAGAGAATCCTAATGTGATTTCTTTATAATGGGTGTGTTCCTTATCTTATCTTAGTGCCTAAACTCTTCTCCATGGCTGGACCCCCAAATAATATTCCTTTATGTGCTAAGGGGTATCTAGAGAGTGGGATAGGTTTAATAACTACCCTAACCGTAACGCGTACCCTAACCCTAACCCCTACCCTAACCCTAACACGTACCCTAATCCTAACCCGTACCCTAAACCGAGCCCTAACCCTAACACTAACCCTAACCCTAACCCTAACCCATACCCTACGCCGTACCCGAAGCCCTCCCCGAACACGTACCCTAAGCCGTACCCTAAGCCTAACCCTAAGCCTAACCCTAACCCTAGGCTACCCTTGACTGCTTCTGAATCCAATAGATTTCCTAAGCACTAGTGTTTTAAGGAACAGCTTAAAAAGAGAATCCTAATGTGATTTCTTTATAATGGGTGTGTTCCTTATCTTATCTTAGTGCCTAAACTTTTCTCCATGGATGGACCCCCAAATAATATTCCTTTACGTGCTAAGGGGTATCTAGATAGTGGGATAGGTTTAATAACTAACCTAACCGTAACGCGTACCCTAACCCTAACCACTACCCTAACCCTAACACGTACCCTAATCCTAACCCGTACCCTAAACCGAGCCCTAACCCTAACACTAACCCTAACCCTAAACCTAACCCATACCCTACGCTGTACCCGAAGCCCTCCCCGAACCCGTACCCTAAGCCGTACCCTAAGCCTAACCCTAACCCTAGCCTACCCTTGACTGCTTCTGCCTCCAATAGATTTCCTAAGCACTAGTGTTTTAAGGAACAGCTTAAAAAGAGAATCCTATTGTGATTTCTTTATAATGGGTGTGTTCCTTATCTGTTCCTAGTGTCTAAACTCTTCTCCATGGCTGGACCCCCAAGTAATATTCCTTTACGTGCTAAGGGGTAACTAGAGAGTGGGATAGGTTTAATAACTACCCTAACCGTAAAGCGTACCCTAACGGTAACCCCTACCCTAACCCTAAAACGTACCCTAATCCTAACCCGTACCCTAAACCGAGCCCTAACCCTAACACTAACCCTAAGCCTAACCCTAACCCATACCCTACGCCGTACCCGAAGCCCTCCCCGAACCCGTACCCTAAGCCGTACCCTAAGCCTAACCCTAAGCCTAACCCTAACCCTAGGCTACCCTTGACTGCTTCTGCCTCCAATAGATTTCCTAAGCACTAGTGTTTTAAAGAACAGCTTAAAAAGAGAATCCTAATGTGATTTCTTTATAATGGGTGTGTTCCTTATCTAATCCTAGTGTCTAAACTTTTCTCCATGGCTGGACCCCCAAATAATATTCCTTTATGTGCTAAGGGGTATCTAGAGAGTGGGATAGGTTTAATCACTACCCTAACCCTAACGCGTACCATAACCCTAACCCCTACCCTAACCCTAACACGTACCCTAATCCTAACCCGTACCCTAAACCAAGCCCTAACCTTAACACTAACCCTAACCCTAACCCTAACCCATACCCTACGCCGTACCCGAAGCACTCCCCGAACCCGTACCCTAAGCCGTACCCTAAGCCTAACCCTAAGCCTAACCCTAACCCTAGGCTACCCTTGACTGCTTCTGCCTCCAATAGATTTCCTAAGCACTAGTGTTTTAAGGAACAGCTTAAAAAGAGAATCCTATAGTGATTTCTTTATAATGTGTGTGTTCCTTATATTATCTTAGTGTCTAAACTCTTCTCCATGGCTGGACCCCCAAATAATATTCCTTTACGTGCTAAGGGGTATCTAGAGAGTGGGATAGGTTTAATAACTACCCTAACCCCAACGCGTACCCTAACGCTAACCCCTACCCTAACCCTAACACGTACCCTAATCCTAACCCGTACCCTAAACCGAGCCCTAACCCTAACACTAACCCTAACCCTAACGCTAACCCATACCCTACGCCGTACCCGAAGCCCTCCCCGAACACGTACCCTAAGCCGTACCCTAAGCCTAACCCTAAGCCTAACCCTAACCCTAGGCTACCCTTGACTGCTTCTGCCTCCAATAGATTTCCTAAGCACTAGTGTTTTAAGGAACAGCTTAAAAAGAGAATCCTAATGTGATTTCTTTATAATGGGTGTGTTCCTTATCTTATCTTAGTGCCTAAACTCTTCTCCATGGCTGGACCCCCAAATAATATTCCTTTATGTGCTAAGGGGTATCTAGAGAGTGGGATAGGTTTAATAACTACCCTAACCGTAACGCGTACCCTAACCCTAACCCCTACCCTAACCCTAACACGTACCCTAATCCTAACCCGTACCCTAAACCGAGCCCTAACCCTAACACTAACCCTAACCCTAACCCTAACCCATACCCTACGCCGTACCCGAATCCCTCCCCGAACCCGTACCCTAAGCCGTACCCTAAGCCTAACCCTAAGCCTAACCCTAACCCTAGGCTACCCTTGACTGCTTCTGCCTCCAATAGATTTCCTAAGCACTAGTGTTTTAAGGAACAGCTTAGAAAGTGAATCCTAATGTGATTTCTTTATAATGGGTGTGTTCCTTATCTAATCCTAGTGTCTAAACTCTTCTCCATGGCTGGACCCCCAAATTATATTCCTTTATGTGCTAAGGGGTATCTAGAGAGTGGGATAGGTTTAATCACTACCCTAACCCTAACGCGTACCATAACCCTAACCCCTACCCTAACCATAACACGTACCCTAATCCTAACCCGTACCCTAAACCGAGCCCTAACCCTAACACTAACCCTAACCCTAACCCTAACCCATACCCTACGCCGTACCCGAAGCCCTCCCCGAACCCGTACCCTAAGCCGTACCCTAAGCCTAACCCTAAGCCTTAACCTAACCCTAGGCTACCCTTGACTGCTTCTGCCTCCAATAGATTTCCTAAGCACTAGTGTTTTAAGGAACAGCTTAAAAAGAGAATCCTAATGTGATTTCTTTATAATGGGTGTGTTCCTTATCTTTTCCTAGTGTCTAAACTCTTCTCCATGGCTGGACCCCCAAATAATATTCCTTTACGTGCTAAGGGGTAACTAGAGAGTGGGATAGGTTTAATAACTACCCTAACCGTAAAGCGTACCCTAACGGTAACCCCTACCCTAACCCTAAAACGTACCCTAATCCTAACCCGTACCCTAAACCGAGCCCTAACCCTAACACTAACCCTAACCCTAACCCTAACCCATACCCTACGCCGTACCCGAAGCCCTCCCCGAACCCGTACCCTAAGCCGTACCCTAAGCCTAACCCTAAGCCTAACCCTAACCCTAGGCTACCCTTGACTGCTTCTGCCTCCAATAGATTTCCTAAGCACTAGTGTTTTAAAGAACAGCTTAAAAAGAGAATCCTAATGTGATTTCTTTATAATGGGTGTGTTCCTTATCTAATCCTAGTGTCTAAACTCTTCTCCATGGCTGGACCCCCAAATAATATTCCTTTATGTGCTAAGGGGTATCTAGAGAGTGGGATAGGTTTAATCACTACCCTAACCCTAACGCGTACCATAACCCTAACCCCTACCCTAACCCTAACACGTACCCTAATCCTAACCCGTACCCTAAACCGAGCCCTAACCCTAACACTAACCCTAACCCTAACCCTAACCCATACCCTACGCCGTACCCGAAGCCCTCCCCGAAACCGTACCCTAAGCCGTACCCTAAGCCTAACCCTAAGCCTAACCCTAACCCTAGGCTCCCCTTGACTGCTTCTGCCTCCAATAGATTTCCTAAGCATTAGTGTTTTAAGGAACACATTAAAAAGAGAATCCTAATGTGATTTCTTTATAATGTGTGTGTTCCTTATATTATCTTAGTGTCTAAACTCTTCTCCATGGCTGGACCCCCAAATAATATTCCTTTACGTGCTAAGGGGTATCTAGAGAGTGGGATAGGTTTAATAACTACCCTAACCCTAACGCGTACCCTAAGACTAACCCCTACCCTAACCCTAACACGTACCCTAATCCTAACCCGTACCCTAAACCGAGCCCTAACCCTAACACTAACCCTAACCCTAACCCTAACCAATACCCTACGCCGTACCCGAAGCCCTCCCCAAACCCGTACCCTAAGCCGTACCCTAAGCCTAACCCTAAGCCTAACCCTAACCCTAGGCTACCCTTGACTGCTTCTGCCTCCAATAGATTTCCTAAGCACGAGGGTTTTAAGGAACAGCTTAAAAAGAGAATCCTAATGTGATTTCTTTATAATGTGTGTGTTCCTTATATTATCTTAGTGTCTAAACTCTTCTCCATGGCTGGAACCCCAAATAATATTCCTTCACGTGCTAAGGGGTAACTGGAGAGTGGGTTAGGTTTAATAACTACCCTAACCCCAACGCGTACCCTAACGCTAACCCCTACCCTAACCCTAACACGTACCCTAATCCTAACCCGTACCCTAAACCGAGCCCTAACCCTAACACTAACCCTAACCGTAACGCTGACCCATACCCTACGCCGTACCCGAAGCCCTCCCCCAACCCGTACCCTAAGGCGTACCCTAAGCCTAACCCTAAGCCTAACCCTAACCCTAGGCTACCCTTGACTGCTTCTGCCTCCAATAGATTTCCTAAGCACAAGTGTTTTAAGGAACACATTAAAAAGAGAATCCTAATGTGATTTCTTTATAATGTGTGTGTTCCTTATATTATCTTAGTGTCTAAACTCTTCTCCATGGCTGGACCCCCAAATAATATTCCTTTACGTGCTAAGGGGTATCTAGAGAGTGGGATAGGTTTAATAACTACCCTAACCCTAACGCGTACCCTAAGACTAACCCCTACCCTAACCCTAACACGTACCCTAATCCTAACCCGTACCCTAAACCGAGCCCTAACCCTAACACTAACCCTAACCCTAACCCTAACCAATACCCTACGCCGTACCCGAAGCCCTCCCCAAACCCGTACCCTAAGCCGTACCCTAAGCCTAACCCTAAGCCTAACCCTAACCCTAGGCTACCCTTGACTGCTTCTGCCTCCAATAGATTTCCTAAGCACGAGGGTTTTAAGGAACAGCTTAAAAAGAGAATCCTAATGTGATTTCTTTATAATGTGTGTGTTCCTTATATTATCTTAGTGTCTAAACTCTTCTCCATGGCTGGAACCCCAAATAATATTCCTTTACGTGCTAAGGGGTAACTGGAGAGTGGGTTAGGTTTAATAACTACCCTAACCCCAACGCGTACCCTAACGCTAACCCCTACCCTAACCCTAACACGTACCCTAATCCTAACCCGTACCCTAAACCGAGCCCTAACCCTAACACTAACCCTAACCCTAACCCTAACCCTAAACCTAACCCTAACCCTAACCCTAACCCTAACCCTAACCCTAACCCTAACCCTAAGCCGTACCCTAAGCCTAACCCTAAGCCTAACCCTAACCCTAGGCTACCCTTGACTGCTTCTGAATCCAGTAGATTTCCTAAGCACTAGTGTTTTAAGGAACAGCTTAAAAAGAGAATCCTAATATGATTTCTTTATAATGGGTGTGTTCCTTATCTAATCCTAGTGTCTAAACTCTTCTCCATGGCTGGACCCCCAAATAATATTCCTTTATGTGCTAAGGGGTATCTAGAGAGTGGGATAGGTTTAATCACTACCCTAACCCTAACGCGTACCCTAACCCTAACCCCTACCCTACCCCTAACACGTACCCTAATCCTAACCCGTACCCTAAACCGAGCCCTAACCCTAACACTAACCCTAACCCTAACCCTAACCCATACCCTACGCCGTACCCGAATCCCTCCCCGAACCCGTACCCTAAGCCGTACTCTAAGCCTAACCCTAAGCCTAACCCTAACCCTAGGCTACCCTTGACTGCTTCTGCCTCCAATAGATTTCCTAAGCACTAGTGTTTTAAGGAACAGCTTAAAAAGAGAATCCTAATGTGATTTCTTTATAATGGGTGTGTTCCTTATCTTATCCTAGTGTCTAAACTCTTCTCCATGGCTGGACCCCCAAATAATATTCCTTTACGTGCTAAGGGGTATCTAGAGAGTGGGATAGGTTTAATAACTACCCTAACCGTAAGGCGTACCCTAACGCTAAACCCTACCCTAACCCTAACACGTACCCTAATCCTAACCCGTACCCTAAACCGAGCCCTAACCCTAACACTAACCCTAACCCTAACCCTAACCCATACCCTACGCCGTACCCGAAGCCCTCCCCGAACCCGTACCCTAAGCCGTACCCTAAGCCTAACCCTAACCCTAGCCTACCCTTGACTGCTTCTGCCTCCAATAGATTTCCTAAGCACTAGTGTTTTAAGGAACAGCTTAAAAAGAGAATCCTAATGTGATTTCTTTATAATGGGTGTGTTCCTTATCTGTTCCTAGTGTCTAAACTCTTCTCCATGGCTGGACCCCCAAGTAATATTCCTTTACGTGCTAAGGGGTACCTAGAGAGTGGGATAGGTTTAATAACTACCCTAACCGTAAAGCGTACCCTAACGGTAACCCCTACCCTAACCCTAAAACGTACCCTAATCCTAACCCGTACCCTAAACCGAGCCCTAACCCTAACACTAACCCTAAGCCTAACCCTAACCCATACCCTACGCCGTACCCGAAGCCCTCCCCGAACCCGTACCCTAAGCCGTACCCTAAGCCTAACCCTAAGCCTAACCCTAACCCTAGGCTACCCTTGACTGCTTCTGCCTCCAATAGATTTCCTAAGCACTAGTGTTTTAAAGAACAGCTTAAAAAGAGAATCCTAATGTGATTTCTTTATAATGGGTGTGTTCCTTATCTAATCCTAGTGTCTAAACTTTTCTCCATGGCTGGACCCCCAAATAATATTCCTTTATGTGCTAAGGGGTATCTAGAGAGTGGGATAGGTTTAATCACTACCCTAACCCTAACGCGTACCATAACCCTAATCCCTACCCTAACCCTAACACGTACCCTAATCCTAACCCGTACCCTAAACCAAGCCCTAACCTTAACACTAACCCTAACCCTAACCCTAACCCATACCCTACGCCGTACCCGAAGCACTCCCCGAACCCGTACCCTAAGCCGTACCCTAAGCCTAACCCTAAGCCTAACCCTAACCCTAGGCTACCCTTGACTGCTTCTGCCTCCAATAGATTTCCTAAGCACTAGTGTTTTAAGGAACAGCTTAAAAAGAGAATCCTATAGTGATTTCTTTATAATGTGTGTGTTCCTTATATTATCTTAGTGTCTAAACTCTTCTCCATGGCTGGACCCCCAAATAATATTCCTTTACGTGCTAAGGGGTATCTAGAGAGTGGGATAGGTTTAATAACTACCCTAACCCCAACGCGTACCCTAACGCTAACCCCTACCCTAACCCTAACACGTACCCTAATCCTAACCCGTACCCTAAACCGAGCCCTAACCCTAACACTAACCCTAACCCTAACGCTAACCCATACCCTACGCCGTACCAGAAGCCCTCCCCGAACACGTACCCTAAGCCGTACCCTAAGCCTAACCCTAAGCCTAACCCTAACCCTAGGCTACCCTTGACTGCTTCTGCCTCCAATAGATTTCCTAAGCACTAGTGTTTTAAGGAACAGCTTAAAAAGAGAATCCTAATGTGATTTCTTTATAATGGGTGTGTTCCTTATCTTATCTTAGTGCCTAAACTCTTCTCCATGCCTGGACCCCCAAATAATATTCCTTTATGTGCTAAGGGGTATCTAGAGAGTGGGATAGGTTTAATAACTACCCTAACCGTAACGCGTACCCTAACCCTAACCCCTACCCTAACCCTAACACGTACCCTAATCCTAACCCGTACCCTAAACCGAGCCCTAACCCTAACACTAACCCTAACCCTAACCCTAACCCATACCCTACGCCGTACCCGAAGCCCTCCCCGAACACGTACCCTAAGCCGTACCCTAAGCCTAACCCTAAGACTAACCCTAACCCTAGGCTACCCTTGACTGCTTCTGAATCCAATAGATTTCCTAAGCACTAGTGTTTTAAGGAACAGCTTAAAAAGAGAATCCTAATGTGATTTCTTTATAATGGGTGTGTTCCTTATCTTATCTTAGTGCCTAAACTTTTCTCCATGGATGGACCCCCAAATAATATTCCTTTACGTGCTAAGGGGTATCTAGATAGGGGGATAGGTTTAATAACTAACCTAACCGTAACGCGTACCCTAACCCTAACCCCTACCCTACCCCTAACACGTACCCTAATCCTAACCCGTACCCTAAACCGAGCCCTAACCCTAACACTAACCCTAACCCTAACACTAACCCATACCCTACGCCGTACCCGAATCCCTCCCCGAAACCGTACCCTAAGCCGTACCCTAAGCCTAACCCTAAGCCTAACCCTAACCCTAGGCTACCCTTGACTGCTTCTGCCTCCAATAGATTTCCTAAGCACTAGTGTTTTAAGGAACAGCTTAGAAAGTGAATCCTAATGTGATTTCTTTATAATGGGTGTGTTCCTTATCTAATCCTAGTGTCTAAACTCTTCTCCATGGCTGGACCCCCAAATTATATTCCTTTATGTGCTAAGGGGTATCTAGAGAGTGGGATAGGTTTAATCACTACCCTAACCCTAACGCGTACCATAACCCTAACCCCTACCCTAACCATAACACGTACCCTAATCCTAACCCGTACCCTAAACCGAGCCCTAACCCTAACACTAACCCTAACCCTAACCCTAACCCATACCCTACGCCGTACCCGAAGCCCTCCCCGAACCCGTACCCTAAGCCGTACCCTAAGCCTAACCCTAAGCCTTAACCTAACCCTAGGCTACCCTTGACTGCTTCTGCCTCCAATAGATTTCCTAAGCACTAGTGTTTTAAGGAACAGCTTAAAAAGAGAATCCTAATGTGATTTCTTTATAATGGGTGTGTTCCTTATCTTTTCCTCTTGTCTAAACTCTTCTCCATGGCTGGACCCCCAAATAATATTCCTTTACGTGCTAAGGGGTAACTAGAGAGTGGGATAGGTTTAATAACTACCCTAACCGTAAAGCGTACCCTAATGGTAACCCCTACCCTAACCCTAAAACGTACCCTAATCCTAACCCGTACCCTAAACCGAGCCCTAACCCTAACACTAACCCTAACCCTAACCCTAACCCATACCCTACGCCGTACCCGAAGCCCTCCCCGAACCCGTACCCTAAGCCGTACCCTAAGCCTAACCCTAAGCCTAACCCTAACCCTAGGCTACCCTTGACTGCTTCTGCCTCCAATAGATTTCCTAAGCACTAGTGTTTTAAAGAACAGCTTAAAAAGAGAATCCTAATGTGATTTCTTTATAATGGGTGTGTTCCTTATCTAATCCTAGTGTCTAAACTCTTCTCCATGGCTGGACCCCCAAATAATATTCCTTTATGTGCTAAGGGGTATCTAGAGAGTGGGATAGGTTTAATCACTACCCTAACCCTAACGCGTACCATAACCCTAACCCCTACCCTAACCCTAACACGTACCCTAATCCTAACCCGTACCCTAAACCGAGCCCTAACCCTAACACTAACCCTAACCCTAACCCTAACCCATACCCTACGCCGTACCCGAAGCCCTCCCCGAATCCGTACCCTAAGCCGTACCCTAAGCCTAACCCTAAGCCTAACCCTAACCCTAGGCTACCCTTGACTGCTTCTGCCTCCAATAGATTTCCTAAGCACTAGTGTTTTAAGGAACACATTAAAAAGAGAATCCTAATGTGATTTCTTTATAATGTGTGTGTTCCTTATATTATCTTAGTGTCTAAACTCTTCTCCATGGCTGGACCCCCAAATAATATTCCTTTACGTGCTAAGGGGTATCTAGAGAGTGGGATAGGTTTAATAACTACCCTAACCCTAACGCGTACCCTAAGACTAACCCCTACCCTAACCCTAACACGTACCCTAATCCTAACCCGTACCCTAAACCGAGCCCTAACCCTAACACTAACCCTAACCCTAACCCTAACCAATACCCTACGCCGTACCCGAAGCCCTCCCCAAACCCGTACCCTAAGCCGTACCCTAAGCCTAACCCTAAGCCTAACCCTAACCCTAGGCTACCCTTGACTGCTTCTGCCTCCAATAGATTTCCTAAGCACGAGGGTTTTAAGGAACAGCTTAAAAAGAGAATCCTAATGTGATTTCTTTATAATGTGTGTGTTCCTTATATTATCTTAGTGTCTAAACTCTTCTCCATGGCTGGAACCCCAAATAATATTCCTTTACGTGCTAAGGGGTAACTGGAGAGTGGGTTAGGTTTAATAACTACCCTAACCCCAACGCGTACCCTAACGCTAACCCCTACCCGAACCCTAACACGTACCCTAATCCTAACCCGTACCCTAAACCGAGCCCTAACCCTAACACTAACCCTAACCGTAACGCTGACCCATACCCTACGCCGTACCCGAAGCCCTCCCCGAACCCGTACCCTAAGGCGTACCCTAAGCCTAACCCTAAGCCTAACCCTAACCCTAGGCTACCCTTGACTGCTTCTGCCTCCAATAGATTTCCTAAGCACTAGTGTTTTAAGGAACACATTAAAAAGAGAATCCTAATGTGATTTCTTTATAATGTGTGTGTTCCTTATATTATCTTAGTGTCTAAACTCTTCTCCATGGCTGGAACCCCAAATAATATTCCTTTACGTGCTAAGGGGTATCTAGAGAGTGGGATAGGTTTAATAACTACCCTAACCCTAACGCGTACCCTAAGACTAACCCCTACCCTAACCCTAACACGTACCCTAATCCTAACCCGTACCCTAAACCGAGCCCTAACCCTAACACTAACCCTAACCCTAACCCTAACCAATACCCTACGCCGTACCCGAAGCCCTCCCCAAACCCGTACCCTAAGCCGTACCCTAAGCCTAACCCTAAGCCTAACCCTAACCCTAGGCTACCCTTGACTGCTTCTGCCTCCAATAGATTTCCTAAGCACGAGGGTTTTAAGGAACAGCTTAAAAAGAGAATCCTAATGTGATTTCTTTATAATGTGTGTGTTCCTTATATTATCTTAGTGTCTAAACTCTTCTCCATGGCTGGAACCCCAAATAATATTCCTTTACGTGCTAAGGGGTAACTGGAGAGTGGGTTAGGTTTAATAACTACCCTAACCCCAACGCGTACCCTAACGCTAACCCCTACCCTAACCCTAACACGTACCCTAATCCTAACCCGTACCCTAAACCGAGCCCTAACCCTAACACTAACCCTAACCCTAACCCTAACCCTAAACCTAACCCTAACCCTAACCCTAACCCTAACCCTAACCCTAACCCTAACCCTAACCCTAAGCCGTACCCTAAGCCTAACCCTAAGCCTAACCCTAACCCTAGGCTACCCTTGACTGCTTCTGAATCCAGTAGATTTCCTAAGCACTAGTGTTTTAAGGAACAGCTTAAAAAGAGAATCCTAATATGATTTCTTTATAATGGGTGTGTTCCTTATCTAATCCTAGTGTCTAAACTCTTCTCCATGGCTGGACCCCCAAATAATATTCCTTTATGTGCTAAGGGGTATCTTGAGAGTGGGATAGGTTTAATCACTACCCTAACCCTAACGCGTACCCTAACCCTAACCCCTACCCTAATCCTAACCCGTACCCTAAACCGAGCCCTAACCCTAACACTAACCCTAACCCTAACCCTAACCCATACCCTACGCCGTACCCGAATCCCTCCCCGAACCCGTACCCTAAGCCGTACTCTAAGCCTAACCCTAAGCCTAACCCTAACCCTAGGCTACCCTTGACTGCTTCTGCCTCCAATAGATTTCCTAAGCACTAGTGTTTTAAGGAACAGCTTAAAAAGAGAATCCTAATGTGATTTCTTTATAATGGGTGTGTTCCTTATCTTATCCTAGTGTCTAAACTCTTCTCCATGGCTGGACCCCCAAATAATATTCCTTTACGTGCTAAGAGGTATCTAGAGAGTGGGATAGGTTTAATAACTACCCTAACCGTAAGGCGTACCCTAACGCTAAACCCTACCCTAACCCTAACACGTACCCTAATCCTAACCCGTACCCTAAACCGAGCCCTAACCCTAACACTAACCCTAACCCATACCCTACGCCGTACCCGAAGCCCTCCCCGAACCCGTACCCTAAGCCGTACCCTAAGCCTAACCCTAACCCTAGGCTACCCTTGACTGCTTCTGCCTCCAATAGATTTCCTAAGCACTAGTGTTTTAAAGAACAGCTTAAAAAGAGAATCCTAATGTGATTTCTTTATAATGGGTGTGTTCCTTATCTTATCTTAGTGCCTAAACTCTTCTCCATGGCTGGACCCCCAAATAATATTCCTTTATGTGCTAAGGGGTATTTAGAGAGTGGGATAGGTTTAATAACTACCCTAACCGTAACGCGTACCCTAACCCTAACCCCTACCCTAACCCTAACACGTACCCTAATCCTAACCCGTACCCTAAACCGAGCCCTAACCCTAACACTAACCCTAACCCTAACCCTAACCCATACCCTACGCCGTACCCGAAGCCCTCCCCGAACACGTACCCTAAGCCGTACCCTAAGCCTAACCCTAAGCCTAACCCTAACCCTAGGCTACCCTTGACTGCTTCTGAATCCAATAGATTTCCTAAGCACTAGTGTTTTAAGGAACAGCTTAAAAAGAGAATCCTAATGTGATTTCTTTATAATGGGTGTGTTCCTTATCTTATCTTAGTGCCTAAACTTTTCTCCATGGATGGACCCCCAAATAATATTCCTTTACGTGCTAAGGGGTATCTAGATAGTGGGATAGGTTTAATAACTAACCTAACCGTAACGCGTACCCTAACCCTAACCACTACCCTAACCCTAACACGTACCCTAATCCTAACCCGTACCCTAAACCGAGCCCTAACCCTAACACTAACCCTAACCCTAATCCTAACCCTAACCCTAACCCTAACCCTAACCCTAACCCTAACCCTAACCCTAACCCTAACCCTAAGCCGTACCCTAAGCCTAACCCTAAGCCTAACCCTAACCCTAGGCTACCCTTGACTGCTTCTGAATCCAATAGATTTCCTAAGCACTAGTGTTTTAAGGAACAGCTTAAAAAGAGAATCCTAATGTGATTTCTTTATAATGGGTGTGTTCCTTATCTAATCCTAGTGTCTAAACTCTTCTCCATGGCTGGACCCCCAAATAATATTCCTTTATGTGCTAAGGGGTATCTAGAGAGTGGGATAGGTTTAATCACTACCCTAACCCTAACGCGTACCCTAACCCTAACCCCTACCCTAACCCTAACACGTACCCTAATCCTAACCCGTACCCTAAACCGAGCCCTAACCCTAACACTAACCCTAACCCTAACCCTAACCCATACCCTACGCCGTACCCGAATCCCTCCCCGAACCCGTACCCTAAGCCGTACCCTAAGCCTAACCCTAAGCCTAACCCTAACCCTAGGCTACCCTTGACTGCTTCTGCCTCCAATAGATTTCCTAAGCACTAGTGTTTTTAGGAACAGCTTAAAAAGAGAATCCTAATGTGATTTCTTTATAATGGGTGTGTTCCTTATCTTATCCTAGTGTCTAAACTCTTCTCCATGGCTGGACCCCCAAATAATATTCCTTTACGTGCTAAGGGGTATCTAGAGAGTGGGATAGGTTTAATAACTACCCTAACCGTAAGGCGTACCCTAACGCTAAACCCTACCCTAACCCTAACACGTACCCTAATCCTAACCCGTACCCTAAACCGAGCCCTAACCCTAACACTAACCCTAAACCTAACCCTAACCCATACCCTACGCCGTACCCGAAGCCCTCCCTGAACCCGTACCCTAAGCCGTACCCTAAGCCTAACCCTAACCCTAGGCTACCCTTGACTGCTTCTGCCTCCAATAGATTTCCTAACCATTAGTGTTTTAAGGAACAGCTTAGAAAGTGAATCCTAATGTGATTTCTTTATAATGGGTGTGTTCCTTATCTAATCCTAGTGTCTAAACTCTTCTCCATGGCTGGACCCCCAAATTATATTCCTTTATGTGCTAAGGGGTATCTAGAGAGTGGGATAGGTTTAATCACTACCCTAACCCTAACGCGTACCATAACCCTAACCCCTACCCTAACCCTAACACGTACCCTAATCCTAACCCGTACCCTAAACCGAGCCCTAACCCTAACACTAACCCTAACCCTAACCCTAACCCATACCCTACGCCGTACCCGAAGCCCTCCCCGAACCCGTACCCTAAGCCGTACCCTAAGCCTAACCCTAAGCCTAAACCTAACCCTAGGCTACCCTTGACTGCTTCTGCCTCCAATAGATTTCCTAAGCACTAGTGTTTTAAGGAACAGCTTAAAAAGAGAATCCTAATGTGATTTCTTTATAATGGGTGTGTTCCTTATCTTTTCCTAGTGTCTAAACTCTTCTCCATGGCTGGACCCCCAAATAATATTCCTTTACGTGCTAAGGGGTAACTAGAGAGTGGGATAGGTTTAATAACTACCCTAACCGTAAAGCGTACCCTAACGCTAACCCCTACCCTAACCCTAACACGTACCCTAATCCTAACCCGTACCCTAAACCGAGCCCTAACCCTAACACTAACCCTAACCCTAACGCTAACCCATACCCTACGCCGTACCCGAAGCCGTCCCCGAACCCGTACCCTAAGGCGTACCCTAAGCCTAACCCTAAGCCTAACCCTAACCCTAGGCTACCCTTGACTGCTTCTGCCTCCAATAGATTTCCTAAGCACTAGTGTTTTAAGGAACAGCTTAAAAAGAGAATCCTAATGTGATTTCTTTATAATGGGTGTGTTCCTTATCTTATCTTAGTGCCTAAACTCTTCTCCATGGCTGGACCCCCAAATAATATTCCTTTATGTGCTAAGGGGTATCTAGAGAGTGGGATAGGTTTAATAACTACCCTAACCATAACGCGTACCCTAACCCTAACCCCTACCCTAACCCTAACACGTACCCTAATCCTAACCCGTACCCTAAACCGAGCCCTAACCCTAACACTAACCCTAACCCTAACCCTAACCCATACCCTACGCCGTACCCGAATCCCTCCCCGAACCCGTACCCTAAGCCGTACCCTAAGCCTAACCGTAAGCCTAACCCTAACCCTAGGCTACCCTTGACTGCTTCTGCCTCCAATAGATTTCCTAAGCACTAGTGTTTTAAGGAACAGCTTAAAAAGAGAATCCTAATGTGATTTCTTTATAATGGGTGTGTTCCTTATCTTATCCTAGTGTCTAAACTCTTCTCCATGGCTGGACCCCCAAATAATATTCCTTTACGTGCTAAGGGGTATCTAGAGAGTGGGATAGGTTTAATAACTACCCTAACCGTAAGGCGTACCCTAACGCTAAACCCTACCCTAACCCTAACACGTACCCTAATCCTAACCCGTACCCTAAACCGAGCCCTAACCCTAACACTAACCCTAACCCATACCCTACGCCGTACCCGAAGCCCTCCCCGAACCCGTACCCTAAGCCGTATCCTAAGCCTAACCCTATCCCTAGGCTACCCTTGACTGCTTCTGCCTCCAATAGATTTCCTAACCATTAGTGTTTTAAGGAACAGCTTAGAAAGTGAATCCTAATGTGATTTCTTTATAATGGGTGTGTTCCTTATCTAATCCTAGTGTCTAAACTCTTCTCCATGGCTGGACCCCCAAATTATATTCCTTTATGTGCTAAGGGGTATCTAGAGAGTGGGATAGGTTTAATCACTACCCTAACCCTAACGCGTACCATAACCCTAACCCCTACCCTAACCCTAACACGTACCCTAATCCTAACCCGTACCCTAAACCGAGCCGTAACCCTAACACTAACCCTAACCCTAACCCTAACCCATACCCTACGCCGTACCCGAAGCCCTCCCCGAACCCGTACCCTAAGCCGTACCCTAAGCCTAACCCTAAGCCTAAACCTAACCCTAGGCTACCCTTGACTTCTTCTGCCTCCAATAGATTTCCTAAGCACTAGTGTTTTAAGGAACAGCTTAAAAAGAGAATCCTAATGTGATTTCTTTATAATGGGTGTGTTCCTTATCTTTTCCTAGTGTCTAAACTCTTCTCCATGGCTGGACCCCCAAGTAATATTCCTTTACGTGCTAAGGGGTAACTAGAGAGTGGGATAGGTTTAATAACTACCCTAACCGTAAAGCGTACCCTAACGGTAACCCCTACCCTAACCCTAAAACGTACCTAATCCTAACCCGTACCCTAAACCGAGCCCTAACCCTAACACTAACCCTAACCCTAACCCATACCCTACGCCGTACCCGAAGCCCTCCCCGAACCCGTAACCTAAGCCGTACCCTAAGCCTAACCCTAAGCCTAACCCTAACCCTAGGCTACCCTTGACTGCTTCTGCCTCCAATAGATTTCCTAAGCACTAGTGTTTTAAAGAACAGCTTAAAAAGAGAATCCTAATGTGATTTCTTTATAATGGGTGTGTTCCTTATCTTTTCCTAGTGTCTAAACTCTTCTCCATGGCTGGACCCCCAAATAATATTCCTTTATGTGCTAAGGGGTATCTAGAGAGTGGGATAGGTTTAATCACTACCCTAACCCTAACGCGTACCATAACCCTAACCCCTACCCTAACCCTAACACGTACCCTAATCCTAACCCGTACCCTAAACCAAGCCCTAACCCTAACACTAACCCTAACCCTAACCCTAACCCATACCCTACGCCGTACCCGAAGCACTCCCCGAACCCGTACCCTAAGCCGTACCCTAAGCCTAACCCTAAGCCTAACCCTAACCCTAGGCTACCCTTGACTGCTTCTGCCTCCAATAGATTTCCTAAGCACTAGTGTTTTAAGGAACAGCTTAAAAAGAGAATCCTAATGTGATTTCTTTATAATGTGTGTGTTCCTTATATTATCTTAGTGTCTAAACTCTTCTCCATGGCTGGACCCCCAAATAATATTCCTTTACGTGCTAAGGGGTATCTAGAGAGTGGGATAGGTTTAATAACTACCCTAACCCCAACGCGTACCCTAACGCTAACCCCTACCCTAACCCTAACACGTACCCTAATCCTAACCCGTACCCTAAACCGAGCCCTAACCCTAACACTAACCCTAACCCTAACGCTAACCCATACCCTACGCCGTAACCGAAGCCCTCCCCGAACCCGTACCCTAAGGCGTACCCTAAGCCTAACCCTAAGCCTAACCCTAACCCTAGGCTACCCTTGACTGCTTCTGCCTCCAATAGATTTCCTAAGCACTAGTGTTTTAAGGAACAGCTTAAAAAGAGAATCCTAATGTGATTTCTTTATAATGGGTGTGTTCCTTATCTTATCTTAGTGCCTAAACTCTTCTCCATGGCTGGACCCCCAAATAATATTCCTTTATGTGCTAAGGGGTATCTAGAGAGTGGGATAGGTTTAATAACTACCCTAACCGTAACGCGTACCCTAACCCTAACCCCTACCCTAACCCTAACACGTACCCTAATCCTAACCCGTACCCTAAACCGAGCCCTAACCCTAACACTAACCCAAACCCTAACCCTAACCCATACCCTACGCCGTACCCGAAGCCCTCCCCGAACACGTACCCTAAGCCGTACCCTAAGCCTAACCCTAAGCCTAACCCTAACCCTAGGCTATCCTTGACTGCTTCTGAATCCAATAGATTTCCTAAGCACTAGTGTTTTAAGGAAAAGCTTAAAAAGAGAATCCTAATGTGATTTCTTTATAATGGGTGTGTTCCTTATCTTATCTTAGTGCCTAAACTTTTCTCCATGGATGGACCCCCAAATAATATTCCTTTACGTGCTAAGGGGTATCTAGATAGTGGGATAGGTTTAATAACTAACCTAACCGTAACGCGTACCCTAACCCTAACCACTACCCTAACCCTAACACGTACCCTAATCCTAACCCGTACCCTAAACCGAGCCCTAACCCTAACACTAACCCTAACCGTAATCCTAACCCTAACCCTAACCCTAACCCTAACCCTAACCCTAACCCTAACCCTAACCCTAACCCTAAGCCGTACCCTAAGCCTAACCCTAAGCCTAACCCTAACCCTAGGCTACCCTTGACTGCTTCTGAATCCAATAGATTTCCTAAGCACTAGTGTTTTAAGGAACAGCTTAAAAAGAGAATCCTAATGTGATTTCTTTATAATGGGTGTGTTCCTTATCTAATCCTAGTGTCTAAACTCTTCTCCATGGCTGGACCCCCAAATAATATTCCTTTATGTGCTAAGGGGTATCTAGAGAGTGGGATAGGTTTAATCACTACCCTAACCCTAACGCGTACCCTAACCCTAACCCCTACCCTAACCCTAACACGTACCCTAATCCTAACCCGTACCCTAAACCGAGCCCTAACCCTAACACTAACCCTAACCCTAACCCTAACCCATACCCTACGCCGTACCCGAATCCCTCCCCGAACCCGTACCCTAAGCCGTACCCTAAGCCTAACCCTAAGCCTAACCCTAACCCTAGGCTACCCTTGACTGCTTCTGCCTCCAATAGATTTCCTAAGCACTAGTGTTTTTAGGAACAGCTTAAAAAGAGAATCCTAATGTGATTTCTTTATAATGGGTGTGTTCCTTATCTTATCCTAGTGTCTAAACTCTTCTCCATGGCTGGACCCCCAAATAATATTCCTTTACGTGCTAAGGGGTATCTAGAGAGTGGGATAGGTTTAATAACTACCCTAACCGTAAGGCGTACCCTAACGCTAAACCCTACCCTAACCCTAACACGTACCCTAATCCTAACCCGTACCCTAAACCGAGCCCTAACCCTAACACTAACCCTAAACCTAACCCTAACCCATACCCTACGCCGTACCCGAAGCCCTCCCTGAACCCGTACCCTAAGCCGTACCCTAAGCCTAACCCTAACCCTAGGCTACCCTTGACTGCTTCTGCCTCCAATAGATTTCCTAACCATTAGTGTTTTAAGGAACAGCTTAGAAAGTGAATCCTAATGTGATTTCTTTATAATGGGTGTGTTCCTTATCTAATCCTGGTGTCTAAACTCTTCTCCATGGCTGGACCCCCAAATTATATTCCTTTATGTGCTAAGGGGTATCTAGAGAGTGGGATAGGTTTAATCACTACCCTAACCCTAACGCGTACCATAACCCTAACCCCTACCCTAACCCTAACACGTACCCTAATCCTAACCCGTACCCTAAACCGAGCCCTAACCCTAACACTAACCCTAACCCTAACCCTAACCCATACCCTACGCCGTACCCGAAGCCCTCCCCGAACCCGTACCCTAAGCCGTACCCTAAGCCTAACCCTAAGCCTAAACCTAACCCTAGGCTACCCTTGACTGCTTCTGCCTCCAATAGATTTCCTAAGCACTAGTGTTTTAAGGAACAGCTTAAAAAGAGAATCCTAATGTGATTTCTTTATAATGGGTGTGTTCCTTATCTTTTCCTAGTGTCTAAACTCTTCTCCATGGCTGGACGCCCAAATAATATTCCTTTACGTGCTAAGGGGTAACTAGAGAGTGGGATAGGTTTAATAACTACCCTAACCGTAAAGCGTACCCTAACGGTAACCCCTACCCTAACCCTAAAACGTACCCTAATCCTAACCCGTACCCTAAACCGAGCCCTAACCCTAACACTAACCCTAACCCTAACCCTAACCCATACCCTACGCCGTAGCCGAAGCCCTCCCCGAACCCGTACCCTAAGCCTAACCCTAAGCCTAACCCTAACCCTAGGCTACCCTTGACTGCTTCTGCCTCCAATAGATTTCCTAAGCACTAGTGTTTTAAAGAACAGCTTAAAAAGAGAATCCTAATGTGATTTCTTTATAATGGGTGTGTTCCTTATCTAATCCTAGTGTCTAAACTCTTCTCCATGGCTGGACCCCCAAATAATATTCCTTTACGTGCTAAGGGGTATCTAGAGAGTGGGATAGGTTTAATCACCACCCTAACCCTAACGCGTACCATAACCCTAACCCCTACCCTAACCCTAACACGTACCCTAATCCTAACCCGTACCCTAAACCGAGCCCTAACCCTAACACTAACCCTAACCCTAACCCTAACCCATACCCTACGCCGTACCCGAAGCCCTCCCCGAAACCGTACCCTAAGCCGTACCCTAAGCCTAACCCTAAGCCTAACCCTAACCCTAGGCTACCCTTGACTGCTTCTGCCTCCAATAGATTTCCTAAGCACTAGTGTTTTAAGGAACACATTAAAAAGAGAATCCTAATGTGATTTCTTTATAATGTGTGTGTTCCTTATATTATCTTAGTGTCTAAACTCTTCTCCATGGCTGGACCCCCAAATAATATTCCTTTACGTGCTAAGGGGTATCTAGAGAGTGGGATAGGTTTAATAACTACCCTAACCCTAACGCGTACCCTAAGACTAACCCCTACCCTAACCCTAACACGTACCCTAATCCTAACCCGTACCCTAAACCGAGCCCTAACCCTAACACTAACCCTAACCCTAACCCTAACCAATACCCTACGCCGTACCCGAAGCCCTCCCCAAACCCGTACCCTAAGCCGTACCCTAAGCCTAACCCTAAGCCTAACCCTAACCCTAGGCTACCCTTGACTGCTTCTGCCTCCAATAGATTTCCTAAGCACGAGGGTTTTAAGGAACAGCTTAAAAAGAGAATCCTAATGTGATTTCTTTATAATGTGTGTGTTCCTTATATTATCTTAGTGTCTAAACTCTTCTCCATGGCTGGAACCCCAAATAATATTCCTTTACGTGCTAAGGGGTAACTGGAGAGTGGGTTAGGTTTAATAACTACCCTAACCCCAACGCGTACCCTAACGCTAAACCCTACCCTAACCCTAACACGTACCCTAATCCTAACCCGTACCCTAAACCGAGCCCTAACCCTAACACTAACCCTAACCCTAACGCAAACCCATACCCTACGCCGTACCCGAAGCCCTCCCCGAACCCGTACCCTAAGCCTAACCCTAAGCCTAACCCTAAGCCTAACCCTAACCCTAGGCTACCCTTGACTGCTTCTGCCTCCAATAGATTTCCTAAGCACTAGTGTTTTAAGGAACAGCTTAAAAAGAGAATCCTAATGTGATTTCTTTATAATGGGTGTGTTCCTTATCTTATCTTAGTGCCTAAACTTTTCTCCATGGATGGACCCCCAAATAATATTCCTTTACGTGCTAAGGGGTATCTAGAGAGTGGGATAGGTTAAGTAACTAACCTAACCGTAACGCGTACCCTAACCCTAACCCCTACCCTAACCCTAACACGTACCCTAATCCTAACCCGTACCCTAAACCGAGCCCTAACCCTAACACTAACCCTAACCCTAACCCTAACCCTAACCCTAACCCTAACCCTAACCCTAACCCTAACCCTAACCCTAACCCTAAGCCGTACCCTAAGCCTAACCCTAAGCCTAACCCTAACCCTAGGCTACCCTTGACTGCTTCTGCCTCCAATAGATTTCCTAACCATTAGTGTTTTAAAGAACAGCTTAAAAAGAGAATCCTAATGTGATTTCTTTATAATGGGTGTGTTCCTTATCTAATCCTAGTGTCTAAACTCTTCTCCATGGCTGGACCCCCAAATAATATTCCTTTACGTGCTAAGGGGTATCTAGAGAGTGGGATAGGTTTAATCACTACCCTAACCCTAACGCGTACCATAACCCTAACCCCTACCCTAACCCTAACACGTACCCTAATCCTAACCCGTACCCTAAACCGAGCCCTAACCCTAACACTAACCCTAACCCTAACCCTAACCCATACCCTACGCCGTATCCGAAGCCCTCCCCGAAACCGTACCCTAAGCCGTACCCTAAGCCTAACCCTAAGCCTAACCCTAACCCTAGGCTACCCTTGACTGCTTCTGCCTCCAATAGATTTCCTAAGCACTAGTGTTTTAAGGAACACATTAAAAAGAGAATCCTAATGTGATTTCTTTATAATGTGTGTGTTCCTTATATTATCTTAGTGTCTAAACTCTTCTCCATGGCTGGACCCCCAAATAATATTCCTTTACGTGCTAAGGGGTATCTAGAGAGTGGGATAGGTTTAATAACTACCCTAACCCTAACGCGTACCCTAAGACTAACCCCTACCCTAACCCTAACACGTACCCTAATCCTAACCCGTACCCTAAACCGAGCCCTAACCCTAACACTAACCCTAACCCTAACCCTAACCAATACCCTACGCCGTACCCGAAGCCCTCCCCAAACCCGTACCCTAAGCCGTACCCTAAGCCTAACCCTAAGCCTAACCCTAACCCTAGGCTACCCATGACTGCTTCTGCCTCCAATAGATTTCCTAAGCACGAGGGTTTTAAGGAACAGCTTAAAAAGAGAATCCTAATGTGATTTCTTTATAATGTGTGTGTTCCTTATATTATCTTAGTGTCTAAACTCTTCTCCATGGCTGGAACCCCAAATAATATTCCTTTACGTGCTAAGGGGTAACTGGAGAGTGGGTTAGGTTTAATAACTACCCTAACCCCAACGCGTACCCTAACGCTAACCCCTACCCTAACCCTAACACGTACCCTAATCCTAACCCGTACCCTAAACCGAGCCCTAACCCTAACACTAACCCTAACCCTAACGCTAACCCATACCCTACGCCGTACCCGAAGCCCTCCCCGAACCCGTACCCTAAGGCGTACCCTAAGCCTAACCCTAAGCCTAACCCTAACCCTAGGCTACCCTTGACTGCTTCTGCCTCCAATAGATTTCCTAAGCACTAGTGTTTTAAGGAACAGCTTAAAAAGAGAATCCTAATGTGATTTCTTTATAATGGGTGTGTTCCTTATCTTATCTTAGTGCCTAAACTTTTCTCCATGGATGGACCCCCAAATAATATTCCTTTACGTGCTAAGGGGTATCTAGAGAGTGGGATAGGTTAAATAACTAACCTAACCGTAACGCGTACCCTAACCCTAACCACTACCCTAACCCTAACACGTACCCTAATCCTAACCCGTACCCTAAACCGAGCCCTAACCCTAACCCTAACCCTAACCCTAACCCTAACCCTAACCCTAACCCTAACCCTAACCCTAACCCTAAGCCGTACCCTAAGCCTAACCCTAAGCCTAACCCTAACCCTAGGCTACCCTTGACTGCTTCTGCCTCCAATAGATTTCCTAACCATTAGTGTTTTAAGGAACAGCTTAGAAAGTGAATCCTAATGTGATTTCTTTATAATGGGTGTGTTCCTTATCTAATCCTAGTGTCTAAACTCTTCTCCATGGCTGGACCCCCAAATTATATTCCTTTATGTGCTAAGGGGTATCTAGAGAGTGGGATAGGTTTAATCACTACCCTAACCCTAACGCGTACCATAACCCTAACCCCTACCCTAACCCTAACACGTACCCTAATCCTAACCCGTACCCTAAACCGAGCCCTAACCCTAACACTAACCCTAACCCTAACCCTAACCCATAACCTACGCCGTACCCGAAGCCCTCCCCGAACCCGTACCCTAAGCCGTACCCTAAGCCTAACCCTAAGCCTAAACCTAACCCTAGGCTACCCTTGACTGCTTCTGCCTCCAATAGATTTCCTAAGCACTAGTGTTTTAAGGAACAGCTTAAAAAGAGAATCCTAATGTGATTTCTTTATAATGTGTGTGTTCCTTATATTATCTTAGTGTCTAAACTCTTCTCCATGGCTGGACCCCCAAATAATATTCCTTTACGTGCTAAGGGGTATCTAGAGAGTGGGTTAGGTTTAATAACTACCCTAACCCCAACGCGTACCCTAACGCTAACCCCTACCCTAACCCTAACACGTACCCTAATCCTAACCCGTACCCTAAACCGAGCCCTAACCCTAACACTAACCCTAACCCTAACCCTAACCCATACCCTACGCCGTACCCGAAGCCCTCCCCGAACACGTACCCTAAGCCGTACCCTAAGCCTAACCCTAAGCCTAACCCTAACCCTAGGCTACCCTTGACTGCTTCTGAATCCAATAGATTTCCTAAGCACTAGTGTTTTAAGGAACAGCTTAAAAAGAGAATCCTAATGTGATTTCTTTATAATGGGTGTGTTCCTTATCTAATCCTAGTGTCTAAACTCTTCTCCATGGCTGGACCCCCAAATAATATTCCTTTACGTGCTAAGGGGTATCTAGAGCGTGGGATAGGTTTAATAACTACCCTAACCCTAACGCGTACCCTAACCCTAACCCCTACCCTAACCCTAACACGTACCCTAATCCTAACCCGTACCCTAAACCGAGCCCTAACCCTAACACTAACCCTAACCCTAACCCTAACCCATACCCTACGCCGTACCCGAAGCCCTCCCCGAACCCGTACCCTAAGCCGTACCCTAAGCCTAACCCTAAGCCTAACCCTAACCCTAGGCTACCCTTGACTGCTTCTGCCTCCAATAGATTTCCTAAGCACTAGGGTTTTAAGGAACAGCTTAAAAAGAGAATCCTAATGTGATTTCTTTATAATGTGTGTGTTCCTTATATTATCTTAGTGTCTAAACTCTTCTCCATGGCTGGACCCCTAAATAATATTCCTTTACGTGCTAAGGGCTATCTAGAGAGTGGGATAGGTTTAATAACTACCTTAACCCTAACGCGTACCCTAACCCTAACCCCTACCCTAACCCTAACACGTACCCTAAACCTAACCCGTACCCTAAACCGAGCCCTAACCCTAACACTAACCCTAACCCTAACCCTAACCCATACCCTACGCCGTAACCGAAGCCCTCCCCGAACCCGTACACTAAGCCGTACCCTAAGCCTAACCCTAACCCTAGGCTACCCTTGACTGCTTCTGCCTCCAATAGATTTCCTAAGCACTAGTGTTTTAAGGAACAGCTTAAAAAGAGAATCCTAATGTGATTTCTTTATAATGGGTGTGTTCCTTATCTTTTCCTAGTGTCTAAACTCTTCTCCATGGCTGGACCCCCAAATAATATTCCTTTACGTGCTAAGGGGTAACTAGAGAGTGGGATAGGTTTAATAACTACCCTAACCCTAACGCGTACCCTAACGCTAACCCCTACCCTAACCCTAACACGTACCCTAATCCTAACCCGTACCCTAAACCGAGCCCTAACCCTAACACTAACCCTAACCCTAAGCCTAACCCATACCCTACGCCGTACCCGAAGCCCTCCACGAACCCGTACCCTAAGCCGTACCCTAAGCCTAACCCTAAGCCTAACCCTAACCCTAGGCTACCCTTGACTGCTTCTGCCTCCAATAGATTTCCTAAGCACTAGGGTTTTAAGGAACAGCTTAAAAAGAGAATCCTAATGTGATTTCTTTATAATGTGTGTGTTCCTTATATTATCTTAGTGTCTAAACTCTTCTCCATGGCTGGACCCCCAAATAATATTCCTTTACGTGCTAAGGGCTATCTAGAGAGTGGGATAGGTTTAATAACTACCCTAACCCTAACGCGTACCCTAACGCTAACCCCTACCCTAACCCTAACACGTACCCTAATCCTAACCCGTACCCTAAACCGAGCCCTAACCCTAACACTAACCCTAACCCTAACCCTAACCCATACCCTACGCCGTACCCGAAGCCCTCCCCGAACACGTACCCTAAGCCGTACCCTAAGCCTAACCCTAAGCCTAACCCTAACCCTAGGCTACCCTTGACTGCTTCTGCCTCCAATAGATTTCCTAAGCACTAGTGTTTTAAGGAACAGCTTAAAAAGAGAATCCTAATGTGATTTCTTTATAATGTGTGTGTTCCTTATATTATCTTAGTGTCTAAACTCTTCTCCATGGCTGGACCCCCAAATAATATTCCTTTACGTGCTAAGGGCTATCTAGAGAGTGGGATAGGTTTAATAACTACCTTAACCCTAACGCGTACCCTAACCCTAACCCCTACCCTAACCCTAACACGTACCCTAAACCTAACCCGTACCCTAAACCGAGCCCTAACCCTAACACTAACCCTAACCCTAACCCTAACCCATACGCTACGCCGTATCCGAAGCCCTCCCCGAACCCGTACCCTAAGCCGTACCCTAAGCCTAACCCTAACCCTAGGCTACCCTTGACTGCTTCTGCCTCCAATAGATTTCCTAAGCACTAGTGTTTTAAGGAACAGCTTAAAAAGAGAATCCTAATGTGATTTCTTTATAATGGGTGTGTTCCTTATCTTTTCCTAGTGTCTAAACTCTTCTCCATGGCTGGACCCCCAAATAATATTCCTTTACGTGCTAAGGGGTAACTAGAGAGTGGGATAGGTTTAATAACTACCCTAACCCTAACGCGTACCCTAACGCTAACCCTTACCCTAACCCTAACACGTACCCTAATCCTAACCTGTAACGTAAACCGAGCCCTAACCCTAACACTAACCCTAACCCTAACCCTAACCCATACCCTACGCCGTACCCGAAGCCCTCCCGGAACCCGTACCCTAAGCCGTACCCTAAGCCTAACCCTAAGCCTAACCCTAACCCTAGGCTACCCTTGACTGCTTCTGCCTCCAATAGATTTCCTAAGCACTAGTGTTTTAAGGAACAGCTTAAAAAGAGAATCCTAATGTGATTTCTTTATAATGTGTGTGTTCCTTATATTATCTTAGTGTCTAAACTCTTCTCCATGGCTGGACCCCCAAATAATATTCCTTTACGTGCTAAGGGGTATCTAGAGAGTGGGATAGGTTTAATAACTACCCTAACCCTAACGCGTAACCTAACCCTAACCCCTACCCTAACCCTAACACGTACACTAATCCTAACCCGTACCCTAAACCGAGCCCTAACCCTAACACTAACCCTAACATTAACCCTAACCCATACCCTACGCCGTACCCGAATCCCTCCCCGAACCCGTACCCTAAGCCGTACCCTAAGCCTAACCCTAAGCCTAACCCTAACCCTAGGCTACCCTTGACTGCTTCTGCCTCCAATAGATTTCCTAAGCACTAGTGTTTTTAGGAACAGCTTAAAAAGAGAATCCTAATGTGATTTCTTTATAATGGGTGTGTTCCTTATCTTATCCTAGTGTCTAAACTCTTCTCCATGGCTGGACCCCCAAATAATATTCCTTTACGTGCTAAGGGGTATCTAGAGAGTGGGATAGGTTTAATAACTACCCTAACCGTAAGGCGTACCCTAACGCTAAACCCTACCCTAACCCTAACACGTACCCTAATCCTAACCCGTACCCTAAACCGAGCCCTAACCCTAACACTAACCCTAAACCTAACCCTAACCCATACCCTACGCCGTACCCGAAGCCCTCCCTGAACCCGTACCCTAAGCCGTACCCTAAGCCTAACCCTAACCCTAGGCTACCCTTGACTGCTTCTGCCTCCAATAGATTTCCTAACCATTAGTGTTTTAAGGAACAGCTTAGAAAGTGAATCCTAATGTGATTTCTTTATAATGGGTGTGTTCCTTATCTAATCCTGGTGTCTAAACTCTTCTCCATGGCTGGACCCCCAAATTATATTCCTTTATGTGCTAAGGGGTATCTAGAGAGTGGGATAGGTTTAATCACTACCCTAACCCTAACGCGTACCATAACCCTAACCCCTACCCTAACCCTAACACGTACCCTAATCCTAACCCGTACCCTAAACCGAGCCCTAACCCTAACACTAACCCTAAACCTAACCCTAACCCATACCCTACGCCGTACCCGAAGCCCTCCCCGAACCCGTACCCTAAGCCGTACCCTAAGCCTAACCCTAAGCCTAAACCTAACCCTAGGCTACCCTTGACTGCTTCTGCCTCCAATAGATTTCCTAAGCACTAGTGTTTTAAGGAACAGCTTAAAAAGAGAATCCTAATGTGATTTCTTTATAATGGGTGTGTTCCTTATCTTTTCCTAGTGTCTAAACTCTTCTCCATGGCTGGACGTCCAAATAATATTCCTTTACGTGCTAAGGGGTAACTAGAGAGTGGGATAGGTTTAATAACTACCCTAACCGTAAAGCGTACCCTAACGGTAACCCCTACCCTAACCCTAAAACGTACCCTAATCCTAACCCGTACCCTAAACCGAGCCCTAACCCTAACACTAACCCTAACCCTAACCCTAACCCATACCCTACGCCGTACCCGAAGCCCTCCCCGAACCCGTACCCTAAGCCTAACCCTAAGCCTAACCCTAACCCTAGGCTACCCTTGACTGCTTCTGCCTCCAATAGATTTCCTAAGCACTAGTGTTTTAAAGAACAGCTTAAAAAGAGAATCCTAATGTGATTTCTGTATAATGGGTGTGTTCCTTATCTAATCCTAGTGTCTAAACTCTTCTCCATGGCTGGACCCCCAAATAATATTCCTTTACGTGCTAAGGGGTATCTAGAGAGTGGGATAGGTTTAATCACTACCCTAACCCTAACGCGTACCATAACCCTAACCCCTACCCTAACCCTAACACGTACCCTAATCCTAACCCGTACCCTAAACCGAGCCCTAACCCTAACACTAACCCTAACCCTAACCCTAACCCATACCCTACGCCGTACCCGAAGCCCTCCCCGAAACCGTACCCTAAGCCGTACCCTAAGCCTAACCCTAAGCCTAACCCTAACCCTAGGCTACCCTTGACTGCTTCTGCCTCCAATAGATTTCCTAAGCACTAGTGTTTTAAGGAACACATTAAAAAGAGAATCCTAATGTGATTTCTTTATAATGTGTGTGTTCCTTATATTATCTTAGTGTCTAAACTCTTCTCCATGGCTGGACCCCCAAATAATATTCCTTTACGTGCTAAGGGGTATCTAGAGAGTGGGATAGGTTTAATAACTACCCTAACCCTAACGCGTACCCTAAGACTAACCCCTACCCTAACCCTAACACGTACCCTAATCCTAACCCGTACCCTAAACCGAGCCCTAACCCTAACACTAACCCTAACCCTAACCCTAACCAATACCCTACGCCGTACCCGAAGCCCTCCCCAAACCCGTACCCTAAGCCGTACCCTAAGCCTAACCCTAAGCCTAACCCTAACCCTAGGCTACCCTTGACTGCTTCTGCCTCCAATAGATTTCCTAAGCACGAGGGTTTTAAGGAACAGCTTAAAAAGAGAATCCTAATGTGATTTCTTTATAATGTGTGTGTTCCTTATATTATCTTAGTGTCTAAACTCTTCTCCATGGCTGGAACCCCAAATAATATTCCTTTACGTGCTAAGGGGTAACTGGAGAGTGGGTTAGGTTTAATAACTACCCTAACCCCAACGCGTACCCTAACGCTAACCCCTACCCTAACCCTAACACGTACCCTAATCCTAACCCGTACCCTAAACCGAGCCCTAACCCTAACACTAACCCTAACCCTAACGCTAACCCATACCCTACGCCGTACCCGAAGCCCTCCCCGAACCCGTACCCTAAGGCGTACCCTAAGCCTAACCCTAAGCCTAACCCTAACCCTAGGCTACCCTTGACTGCTTCTGCCTCCAATAGATTTCCTAAGCACTAGTGTTTTAAGGAACAGCTTAAAAAGAGAATCCTAATGTGATTTCTTTATAATGGGTGTGTTCCTTATCTTATCTTAGTGCCTAAACTTTTCTCCATGGATGGACCCCCAAATAATATTCCTTTACGTGCTAAGGGGTATCTAGAGAGTGGGATAGGTTAAATAACTAACCTAACCGTAACGCGTACCCTAACCCTAACCACTACCCTAACCCTAACACGTACCCTAATCCTAACCCGTACCCTAAACCGAGCCCTAACCCTAACCCTAACCCTAACCCTAACCCTAACCCTAACCCTAACCCTAACCCTAAGCCGTACCCTAAGCCTAACCCTAAGCCTAACCCTAACCCTAGGCTACCCTTGACTGCTTCTGCCTCCAATAGATTTCCTAACCATTAGTGTTTTAAGGAACAGCTTAGAAACTGAATCCTAATGTGATTTCTTTATAATGGGTGTGTTCCTTATCTAATCCTAGTGTCTAAACTCTTCTCCATGGCTAGACCCCCAAATTATATTCCTTTATGTGCTAAGGGGTATCTAGAGAGTGGGATAGGTTTAATCACTACCCTAACCCTAACGCGTACCATAACCCTAACCCCTACCCTAACCCTAACACGTACCCTAATCCTAACCCGTACCCTAAACCGAGCCCTAACCCTAACACTAACCCTAACCCTAACCCTAACCCATACCCTACGCCGTACCCGAAGCCCTCCCCGAACCCGTACCCTAAGCCGTACCCTAAGCCTAACCCTAAGCCTAAACCTAACCCTAGGCTACCCTTGACTGCTTCTGCCTCCAATAGATTTCCTAAGCACTAGTGTTTTAAGGAACAGCTTAAAAAGAGAATCCTAATGTGATTTCTTTATAATGTGTGTGTTCCTTATATTATCTTAGTGTCTAAACTCTTCTCCATGGCTGGACCCCCAAATAATATTCCTTTACGTGCTAAGGGGTATCTAGAGAGTGGGTTAGGTTTAATAACTACCCTAACCCCAACGCGTACCCTAACGCTAACCCCTACCTTAACCCTAACACGTACCCTAATCCTAACCCGTACCCTAAACCGAGCCCTAACCCTAACACTAACCCTAACCCTAACGCTAACCCATACCCTACGCCGTACACGAAGCCCTCCCCGAACCCGTACCCTAAGGCGTACCCTAAGCCTAACCCTAAGCCTAACCCTAACCCTAGGCTACCCTTGACTGCTTCTGCCTCCAATAGATTTCCTAAGCACTAGTGTTTTAAGGAACAGCTTAAAAAGAGAATCCTAATGTGATTTCTTTATAATGGGTGTGTTCCTTATCTTATCTTAGTGCCTAAACTCTTCTCCATGGCTGGACCCCCAAATAATATTCCTTTATATGCTAAGGGGTATCTAGAGAGTGGGATAGGTTTAATAACTACCCTAACCGTAACGCGTACCCTAACCCTAACCCCTACCCTAACCCTAACACGTACCCTAATCCTAACCCGTACCCTAAACCGAGCCCTAACCCTAACACTAACCCTAACCCTAACCCTAACCCATACCCTACGCCGTACCCGAAGCCCTCCCCGAACACGTACCCTAAGCCGTACCCTAAGCCTAACCCTAAGCCTAACCCTAACCCTAGGCTACCCTTGACTGCTTCTGAATCCAATAGATTTCCTAAGCACTAGTGTTTTAAGGAACAGCTTAAAAAGAGAATCCTAATGTGATTTCTTTATAATGGGTGTGTTCCTTATCTAATCCTAGTGTCTAAACTCTTCTCCATGGCTGGACCCCCAAATAATATTCCTTTACGTGCTAAGGGGTATCTAGAGCGTGGGATAGGTTTAATAACTACCCTAACCCTAACGCGTACCCTAACCCTAACCCCTACCCTAACCCTAACACGTACCCTAATCCTAACCCGTACCCTAAACCGAGCCCTAACCCTAACACTAACCCTAACCCTAACCCTAACCCATACCCTACGCCATACCCGAAGCCCTCCCCGAACCCGTACCTTAAGCCGTACCCTAAGCCTAACCCTAAGCCTAACCCTAACCCTAGGCTACCCTTGACTGCTTCTGCCTCCAATAGATTTCCTAAGCACTAGTGTTTTAAGGAACAGCTTAAAAAGAGAATCCTAATGTGATTTCTTTATAATGTGTGTGTTCCTTATATTATCTTAGTGTCTAAACTCTTCTCCATGGCTGGACCCCCAAATAATATTCCTTTACGTGCTAAGGGGTATCTAGAGAGTGGGATAGGTTTAATAACTACCCTAACCCTAACGCGTACCCTAAGACTAACCCCTACCCTAACCCTAACACGTACCCAATCCTAACCCGTACCCTAAACCGAGCCCTAACCCTAACACTAACCCTAACCCTAACCCTAACCAATACCCTACGCCGTACCCGAAGCCCTCCCCAAACCCGTACCCTAAGCCGTACCCTACGCCAAACCCTAAGCCTAACCCTAACCCTAGGCTACCCTTGACTGCTTCTGCCTCCAATAGATTTCCTAAGCACTAGGGTTTTAAGGAACAGCTTAAAAAGAGAATCCTAATGTGATTTCTTTATAATGTGTGTGTTCCTTATATTATCTTAGTGTCTAAACTCTTCTCCATGGCTGGACCCCCAAATAATATTCCTTTACGTGCTAAGGGGTATCTAGAGAGTGGGATAGGTTTAATAACTACCCTAACCCTAATGCGTGCCCTAACCTTAACCCCTACCCTAACCCTAACACGTACCCTAATCCTAACCCGTACCCTAAACCGAGCCCTTACCCTAACACTAACCCTAACCCTAACCCTAACCCATACCCTACGCCGTACCCGAAGCCCTCCCCGAACCCGTACCCTAAGCCGTACCCTAAGCCTAACCCTAAGCCTAACCCTAACCCTAGGCTACCCTTGACTGCTTCTGCCTCCAATAGATTTCCTAAGCACTAGTGTTTTAAGGAACAGCTTAAAAAGAGAATCCTAATGTGATTTCTTTATAATGGGTGTGTTCCTTATATTATCTTAGTGTCTAAACTCTTCTCCATGGCTGGACCCCCAAATAATATTCCTTTACGTGCTAAGGGGTATCTAGAGAGTGGGATAGGTTAAATAACTAACCTAACCGTAACGCGTACCCTAACCCTAACCACTACCCTAACCCTAACACGTACCCTAATCCTAACCCGTACCCTAAACCGAGCCCTAACCCTAACACTAACCCTAACCCTAACCCTAACCCTAACCCTAACCCTAACCCTAACCCTAACCCTAACCCTAACCCTAACCCTAACCCTAACCCTAACCCTAACCCTAAGCCGTACCCTAAGCCTAACCCTAAGCCTAACCCTAACCCTAGGCTACCCTGGACTGCTTCTGCCTCCAATAGATTTCCTAACCATTAGTGTTTTAAGGAACAGCTTAGAAAGTGAATCCTAATGTGATTTCTTTATAATGGGTGTGTTCCTTATCTAATCCTAGTGTCTAAACTCTTCTCCATGGCTGGACCCCCAAATTATATTCCATTATGTGCTAAGGGGTATCTAGAGAGTGGGATAGGTTTAATCACTACCCTAACCCTAACGCGTACCATAACCCTAACCCCTACCCTAACCCTAACACGTACCCTAATCCTAACCCGTACCCTAAACCGAGCCCTAACCCTAACACTAACCCTAACCCTAACCCTAACCCATACCCTACGCCGTACCCGAAGCCCTCCCCGAACCCGTACCCTAAGCCGTACCCTAAGCCTAACCCTAAGCCTAAACCTAACCCTAGGCTACCTTTGACTGCTTCTGCCTCCAATAGATTTCCTAAGCACTAGTGTTTTAAGGAACAGCTTAAAAAGAGAATCCTAATGTGATTTCTTTATAATGTGTGTGTTCCTTATATTATCTTAGTGTCTAAACTCTTCTCCATGGCTGGACCCCCAAATAATATTCCTTTACGTGCTAAGGGGTATCTAGAGAGTGGGTTAGGTTTAATAACTACCCTAACCCCAACGCGTACCCTAACGCTAACCCCTACCATAACCCTAACACGTACCCTAATCCTAACCCGTACCCTAAACCGAGCCCTAACCCTAACACTAACCCTAACCCTAACGCTAACCCATACCCTACGCCGTACACGAAGCACTCCCCGAACCCGTACCCTAAGGCGTACCCTAAGCCTAACCCTAAGCCTAACCCTAACCCTAGGCTACCCTTGACTGCTTCTGCCTCCAATAGATTTCCTAAGCACTAGTGTTTTAAGGAACAGCTTAAAAAGAGAATCCTAATGTGATTTCTTTATAATGGGTGTGTTCCTTATCTAATCCTAGTGTCTAAACTCTTCTCCATGGCTGGACCCCCAAATAATATTCCTTTACGTGCTAAGGGGTATCTAGAGCGTGGGATAGGTTTAATAACTACCCTAACCCTAACGCGTACCCTAACCCTAACCCCTACCCTAACCCTAACACGTACCCTAATCCTAACCCGTACCCTAAACCGAGCCCTAACCCTAACCCTAACCCATACCCTATGCCATACCCGAAGCCCTCCCCGAACCCGTACCTTAAGCCGTACCCTAAGCCTAACCCTAAGCCTAACCCTAACCCTAGGCTACCCTTGACTGCTTCTGCCTCCAATAGATTTCCTAAGCACTAGTGTTTTAAGGAACAGCTTAAAAAGAGAATCCTAATGTGATTTCTTTATAATGTGTGTGTTCCTTATATTATCTTAGTGTCTAAACTCTTCTCCATGGCTGGACCCCCAAATAATATTCCTTTACGTGCTAAGGGGTATCTAGAGAGTGGGATAGGTTTAATAACTACCCTAACCCTAACGCGTACCCTAAGACTAACCCCTACCCTAACCCTAACACGTACCCAATCCTAACCCGTACCCTAAACCGAGCCCTAACCCTAACACTAACCCTAACCCTAACCCTAACCAATACCCTACGCCGTACCCGAAGCCCTCCCCAAACCCGTACCCTAAGCCGTACCCTAAGCCTAACCCTAAGCCTAACCCTAACCCTAGGCTACCCTTGACTGCTTCTGCCTCCAATAGATTTCCTAAGCACTAGGGTTTTAAGGAACAGCTTAAAAAGAGAATCCTAATGTGATTTCTTTATAATGTGTGTGTTCCTTATATTATCTTAGTGTCTAAACTCTTCTCCATGGCTGGACCCCCAAATAATATTCCTTTACGTGCTAAGGGGTATCTAGAGAGTGGGATAGGTTTAATAACTACCCTAACCCTAATGCGTGCCCTAACCTTAACCCCTACCCTAACCCTAACACGTACCCTAATCCTAACCCGTACCCTAAACCGAGCCCTAACCCTAACACTAACCCTAACCCTAACCCTAACCCATACCCTACGCCGTACCCGAAGCCCTCCCCGAACCCGTACCCTAAGCCGTACCCTAAGCCTAACCCTAAGCCTAACCCTAACCCTAGGCTACCCTTGACTGCTTCTGCCTCCAATAGATTTCCTAAGCACTAGTGTTTTAAGGAACAGCTTAAAAAGAGAATCCTAATGTGATTTCTTTATAATGGGTGTGTTCCTTATATTATCTTAGTGTCTAAACTCTTCTCCATGGCTGGACCCCCAAATAATATTCCTTTACGTGCTAAGGGGTATCTAGAGAGTGGGAGAGGTTTAATAACTAACCTAACCGTAACGCGTACCCTAACCCTAACCACTACCCTAACCCTAACACGTACCCTAATCCTAACCCATACCCTAAACCGAGCCCTAACCCTAACCCTAACACTAACCCTAACCCTAACCCTAACCCTAACCCTAACCCTAACCCTAACCCTAACCCTAACCCTAACCCTAAGCCGTACCCTAAGCCTAACCCTAAGCCTAACCCTAACCCTAGGCTACCCTTGACTGCTTCTGAATCCAATAGATTTCCTAAGCACTAGTGTTTTAAGGAACAGCTTAAAAAGAGAATCCTAATGTGATTTCTTTATAATGTGTGTGTTCCTTATATTATCTTAGTGTCTAAACTCTTCTCCATGGCTGTACCCCCAAATAATATTCCTTTACGTGCTAAGGGGTATCTAGAGAGTGGGATAGGTTTAATAACTACCCTAACCCTAACGCGTACCCTAACCCTAACCCCTACCCTAACCCTAACACGTACCGTAATCCTAACCCGTACCCTAAACCGAGCCCTAACCCTAACACTAACCCTAACCCTAACCCTAACCCATACCCAACGCCGTACCCGAAGCCCTCCCCGAACCCGTACCCTAAGCCGTACACTAAGACTAACCCTAAGCCTAACCCTAACCCTAGGATACCCTTGACTGCTTCTGCCTCCAATAGATTTCCTAAGCACTAGTGTTTTAAGGAACAGCTTAAAAAGAGACTCCTAATGTGATTTCTTTATAATGGGTGTGTTCCTTATCTAATCCTAGTGTCTAAACTCTTCTCCATGGCTGGACCCCCAAATAATATTCCTTTTTATGCTAAGGGGTATCTAGATAGTGGGATAGTTTCAATCACTACCCTAACCCTAACGCGTACCCTAACCCTAACCCCTACCCTAACCCTAACACGTACCCTAATCCTAACCCATACCCTAAACCGAGCCCTAACCCTAACACTAACCCTAACCCTAACCCTAACCCATACCCTACGCCGTACCTAAAGCCCACCCCAAACCCGTACCCTAAGCCGTACCCTAAGCCTAACCCTAAGCCTAACCCTAACCCTAGGCTACCCTTGACTGCTTCTGCCTCCAATAGATTTCCTAAGCACTAGTGTTTTAAGGAACAGCTTAAAAAGAGAATCCTAATGTGATTTCTTTATAATGTGTGTGTTCCTTATATTATCTTAGTGTCTAAGCTCTTCTCCATGGCTGGACCCCCAAATAATATTCCTTTACGTGCTAAGGGGTATCTAGAGAGTGGGATAGGTTTAATAACTACCCTAACCCTAACGCGTACCCCAACCCTAACCCCTCCCCTAACACTAACACGTACCCTAATCCTAACCCGTACCCTAAACCGAGCCCTAACCCTAACACTAACCCTAACCCTAACCCTAACCCATACCCTACGCCGTACCCGAAGCCCTCCCCGAACCCGTACCCTAAGCCGTACCCTAAGCCTAACCCTAAGCCTAACCCTAACCCTAGGCTACCCTTGACTGCTTCTGCCTCCAATAGATTTCCTAAGCACTAGTGTTTTAAGGAACAGCTTAAAAAGAGAATCCTAATGTGATTTCTTTATAATGGGTGTGTTCCTTATCTTTTCCTAGTGTCTAAACTCTTCTCCATGGCTGGACCCCCAAATAATATTCCTTTACGTGCTAAGGGGTAACTAGAGAGTGGGATAGGTTTAATAACTACCCTAACCCTAACGCGTACCCTAACGCTAACCCCTACCCTAACCCTAACACGTACCCTAATCCTAACCCGTACCCTAAACCGAGCCCTAACCCTAACACTAACCCTAACCCTAAGCCTAACCCATACCCTACGCCGTACCCGAAGCCCTCCCCGAACCCATACCCTAAGCCGTACCCTAAGCCTAACCCTAAGCCTAACCCTAACCCTAGGCTACCCTTGACTGCTTCTGCCTCCAATAGATTTCCTAAGCACTAGGGTTTTAAGGAACAGCTTAAAAAGAGAATCCTAATGTGATTTCTTTATAATGTGTGTGTTCCTTATATTATCTTAGTGTCTAAACTCTTCTCCATGGCTGGACCCCTAAATAATATTCCTTTACGTGCTAAGGGCTATCTAGAGAGTGGGATAGGTTTAATAACTACCTTAACCCTAACGCGTACCCTAACCCTAACCCCTACCCTAACCCTAACACGTACCCTAAACCTAAACCGTACCCTAAACCGAGCCCTAACCCTAACACTAACCCTAACCCTAACCCTAACCCATACCCTACGCCGTAACCGAAGCCCTCCCCGAACCCGTACACTAAGCCGTACCCTAAGCCTAACCCTAACCCTAGGCTACCCTTGACTGCTTCTGCCTCCAATAGATTTCCTAAGCACTAGTGTTTTAAGGAACAGCTTAAAAAGAGAATCCTAATGTGATTTCTTTATAATGGGTGTGTTCCTTATCTTTTCCTAGTGTCTAAACTCTTCTCCATGGCTGGACCCCCAAATAATATTCCTTTACGTGCTAAGGGGTAACTAGAGAGTGGGATAGGTTTAATAACTACCCTAACCCTAACGCGTACCCTAACGCTAACCCCTACCCTAACCCTAACACGTACCCTAATCCTAACCCGTACCCTAAACCGAGCCCTAACCCTAACACTAACCCTAACCCTAAGCCTAACCCATACCCTACGCCGTACCCGAAGCCCTCCCCGAACCCATACCCTAAGCCGTACCCTAAGCCTAACCCTAAGCCTAACCCTAACCCTAGGCTACCCTTGACTGCTTCTGCCTCCAATAGATTTCCTAAGCACTAGGGTTTTAAGGAACAGCTTAAAAAGAGAATCCTAATGTGATTTCTTTATAATGTGTGTGTTCCTTATATTATCTTAGTGTCTAAACTCTTCTCCATGGCTGGACCCCCAAATAATATTCCTTTACGTGCTAAGGGCTATCTAGAGAGTGGGATAGGTTTAATAACTACCCTAACCCTAACGCGTACCCTAACGCTAACCCCTACCCTAACCCTAACACGTACCCTAATCCTAACCCGTACCCTAAACCGAGCCCTAACCCTAACACTAACCCTAACCCTAACCCTAACCCATACCCTACGCCGTACCCGAAGCCCTCCCCGAACACGTACCCTAAGCCGTACCCTAAGCCTAACCCTAAGCCTAACCCTAACCCTAGGCTACCCTTGACTGCTTCTGCCTCCAATAGATTTCCTAAGCACTAGTGTTTTAAGGAACAGCTTAAAAAGAGAATCCTAATGTGATTTCTTTATAATGTGTGTGTTCCTTATATTATCTTAGTGTCTAAACTCTTCTCCATGGCTGGACCCCCAAATAATATTCCTTTACGTGCTAAGGGGTATCTAGAGAGTGGGTTAGGTTTAATAACTACCCTAACCCCAACGCGTACCCTAACGCTAACCCCTACCTTAACCCTAACACGTACCCTAATCCTAACCCGTACCCTAAACCGAGCCCTAACCCTAACACTAACCCTAACCCTAACGCTAACCCATACCCTACGCCGTACACGAAGCCCTCCCCGAACCCGTACCCTAAGGCGTACCCTAAGCCTAACCCTAAGCCTAACCCTAACCCTAGGCTACCCTTGACTGCTTCTGCCTCCAATAGATTTCCTAAGCACTAGTGTTTTAAGGAACAGCTTAAAAAGAGAATCCTAATGTGATTTCTTTATAATGGGTGTGTTCCTTATCTTATCTTAGTGCCTAAACTCTTCTCCATGGCTGGACCCCCAAATAATATTCCTTTATATGCTAAGGGGTATCTAGAGAGTGGGATAGGTTTAATAACTACCCTAACCGTAACGCGTACCCTAACCCTAACCCCTACCCTAACCCTAACACGTACCCTAATCCTAACCCGTACCCTAAACCGAGCCCTAACCCTAACACTAACCCTAACCCTAACCCTAACCCATACCCTACGCCGTACCCGAAGCCCTCCCCGAACACGTACCCTAAGCCGTACCCTAAGCCTAACCCTAAGCCTAACCCTAACCCTAGGCTACCCTTGACTGCTTCTGAATCCAATAGATTTCCTAAGCACTAGTGTTTTAAGGAACAGCTTAAAAAGAGAATCCTAATGTGATTTCTTTATAATGGGTGTGTTCCTTATCTAATCCTAGTGTCTAAACTCTTCTCCATGGCTGGACCCCCAAATAATATTCCTTTACGTGCTAAGGGGTATCTAGAGCGTGGGATAGGTTTAATAACTACCCTAACCCTAACGCGTACCCTAACCCTAACCCCTACCCTAACCCTAACACGTACCCTAATCCTAACCCGTACCCTAAACCGAGCCCTAACCCTAACACTAACCCTAACCCTAACCCTAACCCATACCCTACGCCATACCCGAAGCCCTCCCCGAACCCGTACCTTAAGCCGTACCCTAAGCCTAACCCTAAGCCTAACCCTAACCCTAGGCTACCCTTGACTGCTTCTGCCTCCAATAGATTTCCTAAGCACTAGTGTTTTAAGGAACAGCTTAAAAAGAGAATCCTAATGTGATTTCTTTATAATGTGTGTGTTCCTTATATTATCTTAGTGTCTAAACTCTTCTCCATGGCTGGACCCCCAAATAATATTCCTTTACGTGCTAAGGGGTATCTAGAGAGTGGGATAGGTTTAATAACTACCCTAACCCTAACGCGTACCCTAAGACTAACCCCTACCCTAACCCTAACACGTACCCAATCCTAACCCGTACCCTAAACCGAGCCCTAACCCTAACACTAACCCTAACCCTAACCCTAACCAATACCCTACGCCGTACCCGAAGCCCTCCCCAAACCCGTACCCTAAGCCGTACCCTACGCCAAACCCTAAGCCTAACCCTAACCCTAGGCTACCCTTGACTGCTTCTGCCTCCAATAGATTTCCTAAGCACTAGGGTTTTAAGGAACAGCTTAAAAAGAGAATCCTAATGTGATTTCTTTATAATGTGTGTGTTCCTTATATTATCTTAGTGTCTAAACTCTTCTCCATGGCTGGACCCCCAAATAATATTCCTTTACGTGCTAAGGGGTATCTAGAGAGTGGGATAGGTTTAATAACTACCCTAACCCTAATGCGTGCCCTAACCTTAACCCCTACCCTAACCCTAACACGTACCCTAATCCTAACCCGTACCCTAAACCGAGCCCTTACCCTAACACTAACCCTAACCCTAACCCTAACCCATACCCTACGCCGTACCCGAAGCCCTCCCCGAACCCGTACCCTAAGCCGTACCCTAAGCCTAACCCTAAGCCTAACCCTAACCCTAGGCTACCCTTGACTGCTTCTGCCTCCAATAGATTTCCTAAGCACTAGTGTTTTAAGGAACAGCTTAAAAAGAGAATCCTAATGTGATTTCTTTATAATGGGTGTGTTCCTTATATTATCTTAGTGTCTAAACTCTTCTCCATGGCTGGACCCCCAAATAATATTCCTTTACGTGCTAAGGGGTATCTAGAGAGTGGGATAGGTTAAATAACTAACCTAACCGTAACGCGTACCCTAACCCTAACCACTACCCTAACCCTAACACGTACCCTAATCCTAACCCGTACCCTAAACCGAGCCCTAACCCTAACCCTAACCCTAACCCTAACCCTAACCCTAACCCTAACCCTAACCCTAACCCTAACCCTAACCCTAACCCTAACCCTAACCCTAAGCCGTACCCTAAGCCTAACCCTAAGCCTAACCCTAACCCTAGGCTACCCTGGACTGCTTCTGCCTCCAATAGATTTCCTAACCATTAGTGTTTTAAGGAACAGCTTAGAAAGTGAATCCTAATGTGATTTCTTTATAATGGGTGTGTTCCTTATCTAATCCTAGTGTCTAAACTCTTCTCCATGGCTGGACCCCCAAATTATATTCCATTATGTGCTAAGGGGTATCTAGAGAGTGGGATAGGTTTAATCACTACCCTAACCCTAACGCGTACCATAACCCTAACCCCTACCCTAACCCTAACACGTACCCTAATCCTAACCCGTACCCTAAACCGAGCCCTAACCCTAACACTAACCCTAACCCTAACCCTAACCCATACCCTACGCCGTACCCGAAGCCCTCCCCGAACCCGTACCCTAAGCCGTACCCTAAGCCTAACCCTAAGCCTAAACCTAACCCTAGGCTACCTTTGACTGCTTCTGCCTCCAATAGATTTCCTAAGCACTAGTGTTTTAAGGAACAGCTTAAAAAGAGAATCCTAATGTGATTTCTTTATAATGTGTGTGTTCCTTATATTATCTTAGTGTCTAAACTCTTCTCCATGGCTGGACCCCCAAATAATATTCCTTTACGTGCTAAGGGGTATCTAGAGAGTGGGTTAGGTTTAATAACTACCCTAACCCCAACGCGTACCCTAACGCTAACCCCTACCATAACCCTAACACGTACCCTAATCCTAACCCGTACCCTAAACCGAGCCCTAACCCTAACACTAACCCTAACCCTAACGCTAACCCATACCCTACGCCGTACACGAAGCACTCCCCGAACCCGTACCCTAAGGCGTACCCTAAGCCTAACCCTAAGCCTAACCCTAACCCTAGGCTACCCTTGACTGCTTCTGCCTCCAATAGATTTCCTAAGCACTAGTGTTTTAAGGAACAGCTTAAAAAGAGAATCCTAATGTGATTTCTTTATAATGGGTGTGTTCCTTATCTAATCCTAGTGTCTAAACTCTTCTCCATGGCTGGACCCCCAAATAATATTCCTTTACGTGCTAAGGGGTATCTAGAGCGTGGGATAGGTTTAATAACTACCCTAACCCTAACGCGTACCCTAACCCTAACCCCTACCCTAACCCTAACACGTACCCTAATCCTAACCCGTACCCTAAACCGAGCCCTAACCCTAACCCTAACCCATACCCTATGCCATACCCGAAGCCCTCCCCGAACCCGTACCTTAAGCCGTACCCTAAGCCTAACCCTAAGCCTAACCCTAACCCTAGGCTACCCTTGACTGCTTCTGCCTCCAATAGATTTCCTAAGCACTAGTGTTTTAAGGAACAGCTTAAAAAGAGAATCCTAATGTGATTTCTTTATAATGTGTGTGTTCCTTATATTATCTTAGTGTCTAAACTCTTCTCCATGGCTGGACCCCCAAATAATATTCCTTTACGTGCTAAGGGGTATCTAGAGAGTGGGATAGGTTTAATAACTACCCTAACCCTAACGCGTACCCTAAGACTAACCCCTACCCTAACCCTAACACGTACCCAATCCTAACCCGTACCCTAAACCGAGCCCTAACCCTAACACTAACCCTAACCCTAACCCTAACCAATACCCTACGCCGTACCCGAAGCCCTCCCCAAACCCGTACCCTAAGCCGTACCCTAAGCCTAACCCTAAGCCTAACCCTAACCCTAGGCTACCCTTGACTGCTTCTGCCTCCAATAGATTTCCTAAGCACTAGGGTTTTAAGGAACAGCTTAAAAAGAGAATCCTAATGTGATTTCTTTATAATGTGTGTGTTCCTTATATTATCTTAGTGTCTAAACTCTTCTCCATGGCTGGACCCCCAAATAATATTCCTTTACGTGCTAAGGGGTATCTAGAGAGTGGGATAGGTTTAATAACTACCCTAACCCTAATGCGTGCCCTAACCTTAACCCCTACCCTAACCCTAACACGTACCCTAATCCTAACCCGTACCCTAAACCGAGCCCTAACCCTAACACTAACCCTAACCCTAACCCTAACCCATACCCTACGCCGTACCCGAAGCCCTCCCCGAACCCGTACCCTAAGCCGTACCCTAAGCCTAACCCTAAGCCTAACCCTAACCCTAGGCTACCCTTGACTGCTTCTGCCTCCAATAGATTTCCTAAGCACTAGTGTTTTAAGGAACAGCTTAAAAAGAGAATCCTAATGTGATTTCTTTATAATGGGTGTGTTCCTTATATTATCTTAGTGTCTAAACTCTTCTCCATGGCTGGACCCCCAAATAATATTCCTTTACGTGCTAAGGGGTATCTAGAGAGTGGGAGAGGTTTAATAACTAACCTAACCGTAACGCGTACCCTAACCCTAACCACTACCCTAACCCTAACACGTACCCTAATCCTAACCCATACCCTAAACCGAGCCCTAACCCTAACCCTAACACTAACCCTAACCCTAACCCTAACCCTAACCCTAACCCTAACCCTAACCCTAACCCTAACCCTAACCCTAAGCCGTACCCTAAGCCTAACCCTAAGCCTAACCCTAACCCTAGGCTACCCTTGACTGCTTCTGAATCCAATAGATTTCCTAAGCATAGTGTTTTAAGGAACAGCTTAAAAAGAGAATCCTAATGTGATTTCTTTATAATGTGTGTGTTCCTTATATTATCTTAGTGTCTAAACTCTTCTCCATGGCTGTACCCCCAAATAATATTCCTTTACGTGCTAAGGGGTATCTAGAGAGTGGGATAGGTTTAATAACTACCCTAACCCTAACGCGTACCCTAACCCTAACCCCTACCCTAACCCTAACACGTACCGTAATCCTAACCCGTACCCTAAACCGAGCCCTAACCCTAACACTAACCCTAACCCTAACCCTAACCCATACCCAACGCCGTACCCGAAGCCCTCCCCGAACCCGTACCCTAAGCCGTACACTAAGACTAACCCTAAGCCTAACCCTAACCCTAGGATACCCTTGACTGCTTCTGCCTCCAATAGATTTCCTAAGCACTAGTGTTTTAAGGAACAGCTTAAAAAGAGACTCCTAATGTGATTTCTTTATGATGGGTGTGTTCCTTATCTAATCCTAGTGTCTAAACTCTTCTCCATGGCTGGACCCCCAAATAATATTCCTTTTTATGCTAAGGGGTATCTAGATAGTGGGATAGTTTCAATCACTACCCTAACCCTAACGCGTACCCTAACCCTAACCCCTACCCTAACCCTAACACGTACCCTAATCCTAACCCATACCCTAAACCGAGCCCTAACCCTAACACTAACCCTAACCCTAACCCTAACCCATACCCTACGCCGTACCTAAAGCCCACCCCAAACCCGTACCCTAAGCCGTACCCTAAGCCTAACCCTAAGCCTAACCCTAACCCTAGGCTACCCTTGACTGCTTCTGCCTCCAATAGATTTCCTAAGCACTAGTGTTTTAAGGAACAGCTTAAAAAGAGAATCCTAATGTGATTTCTTTATAATGTGTGTGTTCCTTATATTATCTTAGTGTCTAAGCTCTTCTCCATGGCTGGACCCCCAAATAATATTCCTT